>NC_071392.1:68754165-69054165 GCF_022682495.2 Desmodus rotundus
CCAAAGAAACCCCAAATACTAATTCAAAAGAATATATGCACCCCTATGTTCATTGTAGTGTGATTATAATAGCTAAGATATGGAAGCAACCCAAGTGCCCATCAGCAGACAAGTGGCTAAAGAAGTGGTGATATATATATGACTCAGCCATAAAAATGAATGAGGGGTGGGGTGGAGGGATGGGGAGAAAAGGCATACAACTGTAATTGAATAACAATAAAAATTAAAAATAAAAAAAAGAAAGAAAGGGAAGATACTTCAAACTATTCATGAGATTGAAGAAAATACAATGGGCAGCTGATGGCGATTCCAACAAAGGATTTTGCAGAGTGTTTTGAACAGTGGAAAGATGTGGGGAGAACTGTGTGAGGTCCCAAAGTGCCTTCTTTGAAGGGGACTGAGGCATCATTGTCCTATGTACAATGTTTCTTGTATCTTATATCTTCCTTAATAAATGTCTATTTTTTGTAAAAAAAAAAATGAATGAGATATTACCATTTCCAATAGCATGGATGGAATTAGAGGGTATTGTGCTAAGTGAAATAAGTCAGTAAGAGAAAGACAGTATCGTATGATTTCACTCATATGTAGAATCTTAAGGGAAAAAAATGAACAAAAAAAACCGAAACAGACTCACAGCTATAGAGAACAGACATCACGGTTATTGCCAGAGGGGTTGGGCGAAAAGGTGAAGGGATTACAAATCACAAATTGGTAGTTACAAAATAGTCACAGGGATGTAAAATGCAACATAAGAAATATAGTTGATAATATTGTAATGACTATGTATGGTGCCAGGTGGGTATTGGAAATATCGGGATGGATCACTTTACAAAGTATGTGATTGTCTAACCACTATGCTCTACATCTGAAACTAATAAGAAATATTATTGAATGTAAGCTTTGATTAAAAAATAAAAATAAAAAATAGAATACTAAAAGGTATTTGGAGAGAGTGGAGGAGGCTCTGTTGTGCTTCACCTGGAAGGAAGGCAAGAAGAAAGGAGATGCCAATACCTCCTTTAGGAAGGCTGCACTTAGCTTCCCACAGGATTTTCACCTTCTGAAAAGGAAATCTCTAGAAGAAAGGTAGATTATTTGATCATATGGTCTTCAGTAAAAGAGGATATATGGCACCCTTTTGGAGTGGAGGAAGGATTGAGGCAATTGCTGCTAATCTGTAGCATCATAGGGCAACACGGGAAACTGCAAATTACATGCACATGAAGTAATTGGGAGAAATAGAATCTTAGCAGCCATTCTGTGGAGTGTATAATAAAGTGGTTTGAATGCTCTTGTTACAGTGGTTTAGTCATTTCTTATACAGGATATAATAATTTTAATAATGTAATGTATTATATATACAATAATGAATATAATATAATATGAGTTGGTCTCTTTCATTTTACAATAAACCCTCTTGGCAGCAATGAGCTTCGAAAAAAACCAAAATTTGAAGATGTTAACATCCAACCATGAAAAATATATCTCATAAAAATAAATGATATCTCTGAAAAATAAGAATATGCTTGAGATGTATTAGCATCTACTTAAGAAGAAGATAGCTATTTTTGGAAGTCTATGGATAACTTTTTATTAAAATCAAATGAGTCCTGGAATTAATTTCATTTATTTCTAACTTTTATTTTTTAAAACATGTGCAAAAAATGAAGCAATAATAGTCAATGTGTTGGCCCCAGAAGAACTTTACAAACATTTTAATAAAGCCTGTTCTATATCAGAGACATCACATACTTCAAATAGAAAATCAAGTAAATTAATTCCAATGATTCAATTTCTCTATGAAACTTATGGAATCAGTGAAATACTTTTGGAATTTCATTTAGTTGAAAATAAAATATGATACTATTTTGGTTGATACTATAGATTAAAGCAAAAATCAAATATTGAGAAACAAATTATATATTATGGTATGATAATGTGGATAGAATATTTGTGGAGGACAGGGTCATAGTAAAAACAATGCTATCATTAAATTAAGAAATTTATGGAACAGAAATACTTAAGATTAACTGCCATATACACTCAACTCAGTTGTTCCTAAATAATCATCTATATCATATTAATCAATACTTATAATTGCTGAAATTTGCTCACATTTTTATTATATATACAATTGAGTAACTGAAGTATAAACTTTTTTTGACAAGGTTAATGTTGAATAAAAGACTATATATTACCATAGCAGGACATGCTTTCTTCTTTGTGACCTAACGTCAACTAAATATTTGAAATGTTGACCTTTGATGATCGACCTTATAAATCTCCTTCAGTATTCTACGATGGAATTGAAATAAAAATTTAATCCTTTAAGTTTTCTTCACATTGTTCCAAATCAATTTGAAGAGTTTAATTGAATTATTTAATCAGTGGGGTGCTGTAAATTCTATTCCCTTGACCTCCCGAAATTATTAGCTGTGTCTTTTCAACTAATGAAGTCTGCCAGCCCCTGGTTTGTATTCTCCTTCCCTGGAAACTTTTTGTGGGTAGTAATTTGGAAAGTTATAGTTGGGGTATGAGATCTTTTCATTCATAGTGTCTAGTGGAGACATATTTAGCAGAGGGAGCAACATTAAAATATCTGGAACTGCAGAAGGAATTCTAGGAACTCCAGATTTTATATATATGTAATATATATATATATATATAATATATAGTACATATTATACATATTAAAATATACAAAATTAAAATATATAAAATATACATAATATATACATATATATGTATTATGAATGGATGTGTTTGGAAGCATTGAATGATGAACTTGAAAGAAAGAATTAGAAGGGAAAGGTGGACACCAAAGGCCTCATAATTGATTATTCAGGCAAAGGGCAGTTACTGAGAGTCTTCAGAAAGAGGTAACACAGTCCACTTTGAATTTTCAGAAAAATTTTCCCACTAAAATCCTTAGCAGCTCTATGGAGGATAGATTGACTGTAATGGGGGTTGGGTGAGGAAAAGGAAGACATCAAGGCTGTCTCCAAGGTTCCTGCTTGGGGAGCTTGGAGGTTCAGTGGGTGGATGATGTGATGGTGATTTTTAGACGGGGAATATAGAAAAGGGATCAGTATGGGAGAAAAAATGAGTTTGAAATGTATGTATGTGTTGTGGCTGTCTGTGGAAGAGGAGGTGGAAATGTCCAGAAGGCATTTGGACATATGGCTCTGAGTCTCAGTGAAGTCTGTCGTGGAGCTAGAGATATAGACCTGGACCCTTCTATCGACCACCCAGAGCAGTTCCTGGGGACGGGACCAAACATTTCACATTGAATCAATCTTCTATTGGTTGACTTGAGAGGGAGATATTAACACATATATAACTAAGGGAGAAAAGGTCATAGTTAGCAATATTTTTTACAAAAGAGAGGGGAAGACTAGTGACTTAAGAGGCTATACAATTACTAATCAAATTCTAACATACTGAGGTTAAGATATTCTATTATAACTTAGTGTTTCATTTTGTGCATGTCTATTTTCTTTCTTATCTACTAGAGGGGCATGTTAAAGTGATTAATAAGTCTTTTTTGGAATATTTTGCTTAAGACAATGTGAAAAATAATTTCTTTAATTCTAAGAAGTATTCAAATCTCCAATAGAAACAGTCTACAGAGTTGGTGAAAGATATGCTTGGTGTCAAGAGATTTGGCTCCAGTTTTGGTCAAATTACTCGACTCCTTCAGCATTCAGTTTGACCAATTTATTGAGTAGCTACTATGTACATGGCACTCTGCCAGCAGTATAGATTGTCCTGAGACACATGCAATGCTACCTCTTCTCTTAAGGAGTATATGCTCCTGAGATGTAAATAATTTGAGCACAGTCATGATAAAGCATAGTAGGATACATTTTTTTAAAAAGGGAGTAAGGGAGGTATGGAGTGTTATGCAAATTCAAAGAGAAAAATACTATTTCACAGGGAAATCAGGAGGAAAAGATGGAAAGGGGACAGAACATTTATTGAGTACTCACCAAGTGCTGTTTCTTTCCAAATAACATACTAGAATTTTGGAGCATTCAACCTAAAAATAGCACTGTCTGAAATAAATGTAATTTTAATTAATTATTAAAATTATATTTAGTTAAATAAGGCTATATGGTGTGAGGCCTAAAATTAAAGCCCAATATATTTGTTATTTTAACATCTGGTGGGATGAGGAGGACTTCAACTGGCCTACCTGCAAGTTCCCTTGTCCACTTTGCTACTGTGGATATTGTCCCCTAATCAAACAGCCCTCCTTATCAAGATGACCAGTTGCCCTTCCTGCTTGTCTCTGAGTAGGGATTTTAGTTCTCAACCCATGGGAATATTCAAACAAGCCAAACACAGCCTACCACCAGAAGGAAAGGGCCCCTTGTTGACATGGTATGACAAAGCCTGCCACCCACAGCTCTTGCTTGTTCACTCTCTACCTGAATACAACCCTGGCCCTGCATGTTGTGTGATATTCTGCCTGCGGCACCCCCATCCCCATGCTGGGCGTGTATCGATGAGCCAACTGCTGTTGATCTCATCTGCCTGGTGCTAGGTGTCATGTATTTGGCCATCCCATAAACCTAGGGTAGGAGTGCTTCTCCACCAACAAAGTAAGTAACGATAATAGATAATCTATCATAAATTTGATAATTTAGCAATTGCCTAAAAATTCTTTAGTATTTATTTAACTAAAAACAAACACAAAATACAAAGGATGACCTCCTTACATATGTAAAAATTTCATAATCCTAGTCTGTGCCTACCTCTCTAACATTATTTTCCACAAGTGGAGTGTACTCCCCATTCAGTCTAAATGATTTACATTTGTTTTTAACTCTATGTTGTGATAAATATTCATGTTTTTACTCTTTGTTGTTCCCTCTGTCTGGTAAAAACAAAAAGCAAAACAAAGCAAAAAATAACAACTCAGCATCTCCTCCACAATAAGGCTTTCCTATATACCTCACTGAGAAGTTTATGCCTTCCTTATACTCTCATTGTACTGTTTGTATGCTATTAAAGCCCATATTCTTCTGTAATGAAATCATTTGTTCACATACTTCTCTATTTTATTAGTCTGTATTCACCTTCAGGACAAGATTTTCTTATTAATGCATATGCTGTCTAAAATTTACCATAATAGCTATCACTAACTAGATAATATCAGTTTTAAAAATTCTAGCTCAATAAGCACTATTGAATGAATGAATGGATTCTGTAGCGACAAAACTCACTGTATAAAGAAATAACCTAATTTCTGCTTCTCTTTCTCCTGTTAACCCATCTAATGATCTGAGTAATGGGAGGCTTAAGTGTCATCCAGGTAGGGAAACTTCAGATCTTCAACCATCCCATGGCATCGGTTGGCCACCAATGAGTTGTAATGGGTCCTGTGGCCTTCGTGCATTGGCCTTTAAACCTGATGTGCTGAGACCAGTGCAGTCCCACATGTAGCCTTCTTCATCTCTGCACTTTCTTCATCCCTAATTAGACTCCTTTGAATTAGTGATCTGATTTCTGCATTTTTAGTGTCTTTTTAGGAGCCAAGAAATTTTTGACCGTTTTCCTCCTCAGCTGCAGGTTATGCAGACTCTGAGCCTTCCCTCCGGCACCACACTCATCATCCCTAGAGACTGTTATTCTGACACCATGTTTTCATGCACCCTGGGTTATACCCCAGGAAACAAAACACACTTCCTCTCTGCTTTGCCGAACTTATCTGGAGTTGAATTGTTCAAAATTATCTGGAGTCTGATCTATCATTCTGGTCATTCATTTTAAAGTGTCGATCAATTCCATCATTGTAGGTAGGCATTTCCAAGAGGAAAGATGACATTGTTCCCATCTGAGTGTGAAGGGATTGCTTCTTCTGAACTTCTATGTTATTATAGGGCCATCTAGTTGACATTTATCACATACTGATATGAACTATTGACACATATATTTTTTTCAGCTACATTACATATTATACTGAGTTTGGCAAAAGTAGGTTTATGGTTCTGAGTACACAAAACCCAGGGTTAATAAAGCTACTTAATGATCATGACCTACATGTCTTTTCCATATGAGCAACTGTATATTTGTTTTAGCTTTTCAACTGCAACCTAAGCTTCCCTTCATCATTTTGGAAAGATTCTTTTAAATAAATGAAAACTGTACAACCAATGCTATTATTTCTTTAGAAATTGTAGATACTCTAATTATGGCAATTTTTTTTGTGTGTTCCTTCACAAATCTGCCATTGTAAATTTAATATGGTAGCTATTTAATGAATGGCTTCCTGATAATAAAAGATAGCAAACTTTACACTAAATCCTATTTTTATTTTAAGTCAAATTGCACTATAGCAATGAAAATTTCCAAATACCAAAACCTATTCTTCAGCCCTAGCTATGGCACACTTATTTCAAATAATATTTAATATAATAGCATTCTAGTATGACAATAGAATTGAGACAATTCCTCAGAGTTCATACCTAATTAGATTTTAAGTTGGCTATAAGTCTTTTCAATTTTTTTTTCTTTTTAAAATTTAAGCACAATGGGGAAATGGATTAGATATTGCATGTCAGTTAGTTCAGCTACATTGGAAAACAAGTGGAATATCACATTATACATGCCATCCACCCATGGGCTTACTGAACTGTAGAAAATGGTTTCATGTTTTGTAAAACACGATCAAATTAAACGATTTAATCCAACAAACTTAATATTTGATAACCAATAAAAAGCGACAAGTCTAAAGAAAGGCCTAAATGCCTGCACAAGCAGATACGCCTCCAGAAATGAAGTTTCATTGCGTATTGTTCAGAGTGTGCCAAGTAGGACTATTGTTTCCATTACTGCGGACATTGTATTATCATGTCTCCACAGGAATACTCTGGTTGAGAAAGCACTTCCATTCTAAGTTTTTTGCCCCTTTGGGCTGTAAGATCTTTATTCTTACTTTCAATCCAGAATTAACTTTTTCCCCTCTTTTGAAACATTTGATGAAATTTCAGTGTGGCCAATTTTCAGTTACTGGGGAGAATAAAAATGAATATTTTTTGTCAGATAGGCAATTTTCCAGGTGTTGGGGATAGTTAACAATTGATTTTGGAAAGTCATTCTTCAGATGTAATTATTCATGAGAAAGAATTTCATAAGAAGACTGATGAAATAAGTGGGTGGTAGATTGAGAGTTGGAAGATGTATAGATGCTGGAACCTGAAAAATTAGCTTTAGTAAAATAACTTAATCAGCTATCTTTTGTTTATAGTAAATGATTAGCAATAGGTGGTTCTGTGGGTTCACAGTTATCTCACTTCTAATTTGTGCTTTTTTATATCTTCAATATCTTGGACACTTGGGCTCCAACTCCCTCCTTTGCACATATGCTTGTATCAGAAAGGACAGTGAAACAAAGTAGAGAGGAGGTAAAAATGTTCCTCAGTGCTCAGCACCCCCTTCTCTACTCCCTTTCTGTGTCTCTCAGAAGGGCCCAAGTACGTGGCATTTTTCATGGAGATTTGTCATTGCCACATGTCAAAGCTGTATCTGTTAGTTGCTTTGCCTTTTCTTCACTACTTCTTTTCTTGCCCTGAGATTTCAACAACTAAGATTATCCAAAGGGAAATTTATTTTTTAAACCACTTTATTGAGGTATGA
The DNA here is from genome assembly GCF_022682495.2 of Desmodus rotundus. Classification (NCBI taxonomy): domain Eukaryota; kingdom Metazoa; phylum Chordata; class Mammalia; order Chiroptera; family Phyllostomidae; genus Desmodus; species Desmodus rotundus. Next base: position 68,761,810 of record NC_071392.1, read on the forward strand.
TTGACGTGCCATATATATATACTATATATACAACTTCTTAGTTTGGAGATATGTGTACATCTTTGAAACCGTAAACCCAATCTATGCCATAAACATATTCATTTCCTCCAAATATATCATCCCACACTCTTTATTGTTATCATCATCATTACTCTTTTTTTTTGGTGATAAGAACACTTAACATAAGATCTATCCTTTTAGAAAATTTCTAAGTATACAATAAAATATTAACTATAGGCTCTATGCTATGCAACGAATCTCTAGGACTTATTCACCTTGCATAACTAAAACCTTGTACCCTTGCACTAAAACCTCTCCATTTACTCTTCTACCCAGACCCTGGCACCCTCATTCTACTCTCTGCTCTGAAGAGTTCGGCCATTTTAGATTCTCATATAGGTCACAAGGACAAAATCAAGGGGGAGGGTAGAGGTGGGAGAGGGAGCCGGGACTGGCTGGGGTGAGGTAGAGGGATGGGGAGAAAAGGCAGACAATTGTAACTGAATAAAAATGAATAAATAATTTAAAAAAAGATAGATTCTCATATAGGTGGCATCATGCATTACTTGTCTTCCTCTGTGTGGCTTATTTCACTTACCATAATGCCCTCTATGCTCATTCATGTGGCAGGATTTCCTTCTCTTTAATGGCTGAATAATACTTCATTGTATGTATGTACCACATTTTAAAAAATGTATTTATTGATTATGCTATTACAGTTGTTCCATTTCTCCCCACTTCACTCCACTACATCCTGCACACCCCCTCCCTCTCACATTCCCCCCCCATAGTTCATGTCCATGGGTCATACTTATAAGTTCTTTGGCTTCTACATTTCCTACACTATTCTTACCCTCCCCCTGTCTATTTTCCACCTATCATCTATGCTACTTATTCTCTGTACCTTTCCCCCCCTCTCTACCCCTCCCACTCCCCTGTTGATAACCCTCCATGTGATCTCCATTTCTGTGGTTCTGTTCCTGTTCTAGTTGTTTGCCTAGTATGCTCTTGTTTTTGTTTTAGGTGTGGTTGTTAATAACTGTGAGTTTGCTATCATTTTTACTGTTCATATTTTTTATCTTCTTTTTCTTAGATAAATCCCTTTAACATTTCATATAATAAGGGCTTAGTGATGATTAACTCCTTTAACTTGACCTTATCTGAGAAGCACTTTATCTGCCCTTCCATTCTAAATGATAGCTTTGCTGGATACAGTAATCTTGGATGTAGGCCCTTGCCTTTCATGACTTGGAATACTTCTTGCCAGTCCCTTCTTGCCTGTAAGGTCTCTTTGGAGAAATCACCTGACAGTCTTATGGGAACTCCTTTGTAGGTAACTGTGTTCTTTTCTTTTGCTGCTTCTAAGATCTCTCCTTATGTTTAATCTTGGGTATTGTAATTATGATGTGCCTTGGTGTGTTCCTCCTTGGGTCCAGCTTCTTTGGGACTCTCTGAGCTTCCTGGACTTCCTGGAAGTCTATTTCCTTTGCCAGAGTAGGGAAGTTCTCCTTCATTATTTGTTCAAATAGGTTTTCAATTTTTTGTTCTTCCTCCTCTCCTTCTGGCACCCCTATAATTCGGATGTTTGAACGTTTCAAGATGTCCTGGAGGTTCCTAAGCCTCTCCTCATTTTTCTGAATTCTTGTTGTTTCATTCTTTTCTGGTTCGATGTTTCTTTCTTCCTTCTGGACCACACTGTTGATTTGAGTCCCAGTTTCCTTCCCATCACTATTGGTTACCCATACATTTTCCTTTGTTTCTCTTAACATAGCCTTTATGTTTTCCTCTAATTTGTAACCAAATTCAACCAATTCTGTGAGCTTCCTGATTACCAGTGTTTTGAACTGTGCATCTGATAGGTTCGCTATCTCTTCATTGCTTAGTTGTATTTTTCTGGAGCTTTGATCTGTTCTTTCATTTGGGCCATTTTTTGTGTCTTGGTGCACCTGTTATGTAAAGGGGCGGAGCCTTAGGTGTCCACCAGGGTGGGGTAATACTCATCCCTGCGCTGTGACACTATATGTGGGGGAGGGGTCCAATGGGGAACAATGGCACTTGCTCCACTCTCTGCCGGATTTCAATCACTCTCTCTGCTACCCACAATCAAAATGGGCCCTTCTGATGCTGCTTCCCGGGTGGGTGGGTTTGTGTACGTTCTAGGCCCCTGTGGGTCTCTCCAATGAACTCTGCTGTGAGGCAGGGAGTTTCTCCTGCTGCCGCCTCAACCCCCACAGGTGTTTTCAATCAGAGGTGTCAGGCTTTATTTCCCGGAGCTGGAGCCCTGGGTTGCATGGTCTGCTTTGCTCCCCTGCTGTTCCTTCCCGGTTTATCTATGCATGAATGTGGGGCCGCAAGGTCTGTCAGCCACCACTTTGTGGAGTCTACCAGCTGCAGCCTGGCCTGCCCCATTCCACAATCCTCCACCTTGCTGTGAGTTTTCTCTGCCCCAGCTGCCCGTCTCTGCCCCTCCTATGGGTCTGAATGTTTGTTCTTTATCTCCTTGGTTGCCAGACTTCCATACAGTTTGATTCTCTGTCAGTTCTGGTTGTTTTTTGTTTTTAAATCATTGTTGTCCTTCTTTTGGTTGTGCGAGGAGGCACAGTGTGTCTACCTACACCTCCATCTTGGCCGGAATAATCTGTACCACATTTTTTATCAGGTCATCTTTTGATAGACATTTCGATGGTTCCCGTGCCATGGCTATTGTAAATAATGCTGCCGTGAACATGAAAGTGCAGGTATCTCTTCCAGATCCTGATTTCAACTCCTTGGGATATGCACCCAGTAGTCAGATTACTTAATCATACATTAGTTCCAGTCTTAATTTTTTGAGGACCCTCCATACTGTTTTCCATAATGGCTGCACCAATTTACATTTCTATCAACAATGTACAAGGAATCCCTTTTCTCCACATCTTCACTTAATCAACACTTATCTTTTTAAAAATTTATAATAACCATCCTGGCTAGATATCTTATTGTGATTTTGCTGTGCATTTCTTTGATGATTAGTGTTGTTGAGCATTTTGTTTTTCACATACCTGTTGTCCATCTGTATGTCCCCTTGGAGAAATGTCTATATAAGTCCTTTGCCTGTTAATTAATTGGGTATTTGCTTTTTGCTCTTGAGTTGTAGGGGTAGTAACTGTTTTTTAAAGCTATATGTATTATGATAGTAGCAATGCTTTTGTAGAAAAAGTCAAGTCAGCTTCTCTGTGTCAGGGAAGAGAGTTGGGGAAGCAAGTGTTGCCGGAGTGAGCTCTCCTTTATTGCATGGTCACTACCTGACTGATGGTAAAGGCAGCTCACTGGAGATGGTGAGGCTGTACAATATCCATGGTATACTGGAGCAAACACTGTTAATTGCTCTCTCCACACCCCCTTAGGGTCCCTTTTACCTGTTATATGTTCATCTTCAGCTTCTGTGTGCTGAGCTTCTAACTGCTTGTTACTGTGACCTTCTTCAAAAATTGCCCTGTGCCTGTTGGAGCTGCTATGAGAGTATGCATGTGGGTGGACTCCACCTGCAGGGCTCCACCAGCCACCATTGATGAGAATAATTCTACCAAGACATGATCTGCCTGGGGAGGAAAGGTAGCTGATTTCTCAAAGGAGAAAGGCCTTGAGCCTGTTCCTAAATGAGCTTTTATTGGGTTTAATTTGCATAGGAATACAGGGCATATACATAAAGCTCATCAATCATTGTCAGGAAGTAATGATGAAACAATAGATAACATTCTAAGAATATGAGGGTTTATTCTGAGTCAGGGTCAGATAGCTAAATGGCCATAAAACTTTGAGGAAACAAACTGATTTTATACTTGGACCGTTATCATTTAAATTGAGGGCATTCTTAGCAAAGCAGGTTTCACAGGATTTTATGCATTCTTTTCCAAGGCCTGATTGCCCTGGGGAACCACCCTTTCCAGCACAGGGCCGCACCCACCTCAGGCATTGTTTCAGGCTTAAGTCAGGTGGGAGATGCAGGCAGCCAAAAAATTAGGAGGTTTTTTACAGATACAATGAGGACTCAGGCTATGTCAAAGCTGAGGGGTGAGGGCCCATCACCCCCTTTTTCTATAGTCCCCCAAGTTCTTCCCTGATAATCCCATCATGACCATGCCTGTGTTAGGCTGCCCCTCCCTTTAGGAATCTTACCCATCATTGGCTAACCAGGGCCAACCAGGGTGAAGTAAAGGGGGCAGAGGCTGTGCCCCTGCCAAGAGGTTAAGCTTTGTCTCCTTAGTGGCTTATGGTCCCTAGGTCTTTTACTCAGACCTAGCCATGGGGGGTTACAGCTTCTGAAACCAGGCAGGGAGGTTCCAAACATATGCAGCCAGAAAGAATTGTCCAGGGAGGCCAGTAGCTGATTATGGAGGTGTGGGAGCATGAAAGCCCAACTCCCTGGCCTTAAGGCAGGACAAATGCTGAGGTATAATTTATTCTTCAGAGCTCCTCACAGGATCAGGCTGGACCTGGGACTTTTTCCGAAGTCCATTAGAGCTTGGCTTCAATGACTGCCATGCCATACTTCCCTCTCTCCCTAACTGGTTTCTAGGGTGGGGGGACACTCTTAATGAATCAAATGCTCAGGAATCCTTATCTCAGGGTCTTCTAAGAAATCCAACCTAAGACAAATATCATGACTGTCATAATTATAATAGTAATAATAGTTAATATTTGGCTTACTCCATACCACACACTATTGTAGGATATGTATATATAATTTTTCTTCACAACACTGAGAAAGTGCTAATCAGCACAGCAACCAACTTGCACAGTCATTAAAAGATAAGGACTAATCAAGTGTCATCTCTGGAATCCCCTTCAAAATTTATGATTGATCTCTCTTTTTTTCTCCTCCACTTTCTCTCCTCAGTCTTCTCCAGGCCCCAGAATTGTGAGCACACTTAATTACCTAGGTGGTCTCCACACCTAAAATGTTCCCACCTCAGGGAAGATTGGGGAGGGAGCTCTTCACATACCACGTGCTCCAAATCACATGCAGATGAGAGAGAGAGAGGGGGAGGAAGAGAGAGAGAGAGAGAGCTAGAGCTGTGGCCATCAAGATATCAATGGTCATGAAAGTGTTGGCTATCCCTTCTGCAGGAATAAATATTTCAACTTTAGGTAAGAAGTGGTAATATTAAACATTTTGTATGATAGTGATATTGAAACACCTCATTTTAGAGGACTGTGAACTGTCAATTTTGTCCCATTCTTCTTCCCACATGTACTTAAAGAAAATCATACTAATTTATAAAGTTTTGTATGATTAGAGACTCCTAGGCTCTTGATATTCCATCTTTTTTTCCATAAATTATGCCAACTTTTAAATCTCTCATGCCCATTAGACTCTTGAGCGTATTTAGTCAAACCTTCATGCCTTGCTAATTTTTTTTTGTCTCACTTCTTTTGCAAATAGAGAATGGTCTGTCATCATTGTCAGGATGACAATCTTTCATACTCTGGAAAACTATTGTCATACTTTTTTCTCTTGAGTTGCCGAAATGAATACCTTTTTGTGTAGTTTTTGCTTTCTAATCATTTAATCATTTTGCTGCCTTCAGATACCTTTCTAAATTCTTTTTCTTCTTAAGTGGGTAGCCCAGAACCACAGATTAAGTAGGCACATTTTAGTCATTGAGTAAGTGATCAAAGTCTGTGAATGTTCCCTGGTGAGTACTTCAGGCTTCTTTCTGGAGTGTTGCAATAATGCCCGTGTTTCCAATGCCAATCTACTGAATGAATGAATGAAAAGCAAAGTAGTATACCATGAATATGTTTTATTATGAACCCTAAATATTTTTTCTGTATTTAAAAAACAGCATAAATAAGTCACCTTTTCCCTGGAGTTAAGACCTTGTATCATGGAAAGGGAAGCAAATGAAAAAAGCATTTAAGACTTGGGTTTGAATTCTGTCTCTGCTCTTTTCAGCTATAGGAACTGAGATAAATTGCATAAGTCTCTCAACTATTTAGCCTCCTTTTCAGCAAATGAGAATTTTGATAGCTACTTTGAAGGCTGCGATGAAGGCTGGAGATGTGCTTGTAATAACTGGGCAGTCAGTAGCCCCTTAACAGATGGCTGCTATTAAGGTCACAGAGACTTTGAGTTTGAAGGAGAACCCTGGAGTTTTGCTCAAAAAGCTTTTCTTTCTTAAGAGGAGAGTTTGCTCTGATGCTGTCACAATGTTTGAAAAGTCTTTGCCTTACAAAGAATTTCCTGGTTCCTTTGAAACAGTGTGTGGTGGAATGAAAGGAGTACCCAGTTTGGAATCAGGAAATCTAAATCTTCAGCTTCCTCTGCTGTAACCCTGGGCTGATCACTTAATTTCTGTGGGCTATAGTTTTCTCATCGACAATAAAGTGAGGCAGTTGGTACAGAGCATCCTAAGGTGCCTTCTAAAATTCTACATCCCTAAGATTTATTTCGAAGAGTTCCTGGGTGACTAGTGCAGGGTAGTGAAAGCAGGTGAGGTGATAACGTAGAAACAGTTTCCTGAGGTATAGGTCCAGGACAATCTTCAAGAGAAAAAAATCTTATTACTAAAACTAAGTTCAAAAAGAGAAGAAAAATTATTGCTTTTTGAATGTATTTTGGAAGTTTGGGTTCTCACAGGATATTTTATAGAGCTCATTGGCATTAAAACCCTTGATACATGTAAAGTACATGTTTCTAAGATAACTTCTTATGGTGCTAATGTTAACTGAAACAGTACCCCCCACCCCCAGGGTTCTTTGGTACTATGGCTCTTCTTGCCAGCTGCCAGGTATTAGGAATTGTGGTTATGAAGCAGGGTGCAGCCAAGAGGAGGGCCCCAGGAAGGGATTTGTAATGGGGTCCAGAGCTCGGGGTGTCCAGGAAATATTAGAAAAATGTATGTAGGATGTCCTCACCCCCACAAGCCTGAGCCAGGGGGGATGGGACACATGGAACAGGGCCATTCAGAGCTGTTTTGGGCAGCAAGAGCTTTGCAGCTAACCCCTGGCATGGTCATTTAACATATCTATAACCTTTAACTCCTTTCATGGATATGTTAAATAGATGTGGCCCTGCTTTGAGCCAGGGAGATGGGAGTGACTTCAACCCAAGGTGGGACTGGGAAGCAACTCCCCCTGGTTACAGGGCCTGCGTGAGAGCTTGGAGATGATTGGCTCCATGCCATGGGGCCACACCTGCCCAGACTTACTATGGCAGCTCAGAAAAGCTGGAAGAATACAGGGATGCTGGCAGGTGTAACTGACTGTAGGAGGAGTCGGAAATGGGACTGCAAAGGAAGATGGGCGCTGGGATTTAAACCTAGGCCCGGCAGCCATAGAAAGGGAAGACCACGCAGTTCTGAAGTAAATAGGGGGCCACACGGAGTGCTTCTTTTTGCCACGCAGCTTAGGCAGCAGGAGAGACTTTGCTGGGAAGAAAAGGGGAGGCCTTCCCACCAGGAGTCTTGCTGGTGGGCCATGAGAAGGTGCCACATGGCTTTGGATTAACTGGAGATTGCAGCAGCCACACAGCCGATGGTGCTGGGAGCCTGAACCACGGACTTCTACTTCTTTTCCTGAGACACGGTACCCCAGACTGGGCACAGGGAGAGGGAAGGACTGTGCATCTGTGGGTATTCTAGAGGACTTTAGTATCTTATTGAAGACATTAAGCTATTACTCTAAGTCTGTGTAACTTTTAAATAAACAATTCCTTTCCTTTTCACCAGTCTCTGGCATTGAGAGACGTCTTTCCTCTGGCGGCGGGCATTTCGAACCTAGCAGGTGAGCGTGGGGGAAGGAACCTCCAGAGACAGAAAGGGGGAATCCTTTCTGTAATAATTTATCGTGAACCATCCCCTGCCCTGCTCTGTAACAGTTAGCCCAGAGTTTGGTGAAAAGGAAAGGAATTATTTATTAAAAAGTTATACAGGTTTAGAGTAATGGCAGAATGTCGCCATTAAATTTCAGTCACTTTGAAACACCCACAAACACACACACAGTCCTGCCTCCCCTTGCTAAACCAGGCCAGTCAGGGGTATTGCATCTCAGGAAAAGAAATAGAAATCCACAGCTTCACTAGACTCCCAGTTCCTCCCAGTAATCTGTGCTCAGCTGGGCAGGTCTCCTGTGGTCCCCAGCACCATCAGCCTTGTAGCCGCCATCTCCAGTTCTTAATTCAAAATTGTGTGGCACCTCCTCTGGGGAGGGAGGGAGAGTCCTTTCACTCCTTTTCTTCCCTCATGGTCTCACATTGTTCCCCTGTCTCACATGGTGGTCCACCTTTCAGTTTAAATCTCAGCCTGGAACCTCCTTCCTAACACCATTTCCAACTCCTCCCACAATTGGCTATACCTGCCAGCACTCCCGCATTTTTCTGCCTTTCTTGGCTGCCATAAGTAGTCCAGTCAGGGGTGGCCTGGTGGCGGGGAGAGAACCATCTCCAAGCTCTTGTGTAGGTGCTATAGCTGGGGGAGCTGCCTCCCAGTTACATCATGGGTCAAAGTCATGCTCATCTCCCTAGCTAGCCTGCTGTTGATATGCAAAATAACCATTTTTGCATATAAGTATGAAGTCAGCCTGCTGTTATTGATATATAAGGTAACTCTCAACGGCCCTGCTCCATGTCTCCCATCCCCCAGCCAGGCTTGTGGGGAGGCTCTGGGGCCTCTCAGCCTATACCCCATTACACTGAAAGCCCCAAATCTTTGAACCAGATAGCATTAGGTTGAAAGAAAGAAGAAAAGATGTTACGAAGTTTGGAGAGAGAGAATTGGTTGGGATCAAGATAGTTAATGACACAATTACTTTTTTTACTTTTGTACTTATGACCTCTACATTAGATGATTTTTATTTTCCAGAAGACATTATTCTCATTCTCAAAATTATTCTTCCACCTGAGACAGACTTACCAGAGACCCTGTTGGGAGGCAGTGCATGAAGATACATACTGTGTTTTTACCCCTTTGAAACTTTAAAGTAGAGAGAAATGACCTATTTCAGCCCAGTCCAGTGCTGCATATGTTGCCTGCCAGAGGAGGTGCTGCCACCAAAATGAGAATGGATCCACATTTTGTTTTTAACTTAAATAGTAACATACACAATACATGTAATGCATCCAACTTCAGCAATGTGGCTGTGAATGCAACTACCACCTTTATTTTTTAGTTTATAGCAAATTGCAGAAAATTTGATAACCGTGCTATGAAAACCAGGTGCATTATTGTGACAGCTATTGTAAACATTTTGTTCAATTTTTCTTATTAAAACATTTTTATGATAATTGGGGAGACACTGAAAGCATAAATAAAAAATAAAAACCACCTATAATAAAACCTTCCTGAAATAGCTATTGATAATATTTTATGTATATCCTTTCAGGCTTTTTACATACATACTCATACATGTAATCTCCTAAATTGGCATAGTATGTATATTATCAGAAAATTTAAAAAATGATTAAGACAGTTTCATGAAAAATTCCCAGGACATTAAATAGTCTTTGGGAAGATGGTTCTACCTATGAGGTAAGGGTGGATGGGACAAAGAGAAAAAACACAGAGCTGGTGAGAGATGAGTTCAAAGAGTCCTTAGGCGTGGTTTGTAATGAAGCAAGGGTCTTGTATGCCATGCTACAGCAGAGTAGGATGTGGTAGGTTACTGAGTAGTATCAGCAGGATGTCAGTGAACCAATGTCTCTAAAACAGAGTGAATTAGTTCAGTAGGACAACCTAGGACATCCAAGATTCATTTATCCATCCTGGAGGGAGTAATGTGGAGTACGACAAGCATGGACTTTAGACTCAGGCAGTCAGGGTTTAATTCTGCTTCCTGAACTTACCCAATATGCTACTGAGACAAGTTATTTGATACCTCTAGACCTCAGTTCCTCATCTGTGGAATGGAATTGATCATACATAGATTGAATGAGATTCATACTAAAGATTGAATGAGATTATGCCTGTAAAGTGGTGGCTTTATTCTGGGATGTATTAGGTGCTCATTGAATTGTACTGCTCTTATTTTGAAAGTTACGTTACAGAGGGAAAGATTGTTTTCCCAACAAAGAAATTCAATCATGTTAGTGGGTCTGTCAAGGATTCTATTTCTTAGGAGTGAAAACAACTTACTCATATGTTTACTATTCCCTTACAAAGAATGGTTTAAGAAATTAGGGGTTGATTTTTTTCCTTTTCTTTTTATCTGTACCTGAAGACATTTTTTTTCATTCCTTTTTAGAGATGGCAGGAGCAGGGGGTGGGGGAAAGAGAGAGGGAGGGAGAAAGAGAGAGAGAGAGAGAGAGAGAGAGAGAGAGAGAGAGAGAGAGAGAGAAAGAAACATTGATGTGTAAAAGAAACATCGATTGCTTTCCTTCTTTAAGTGCCCTGACTGGGAATTGAACCCTCAACCTTTCTATCTAGGAGACAAAGCTCCAACCAACTGAGCAACACTCGTCAGGGTGCAGTTGATATTTTTCAATCAGTTTTAGCCACCAATAAAATATAAAGTAACAGGTATAAAAACTTAACCTAGAGGAGAAAATACGAATTTAATGAAGTAAATGAGCCAAAGTCCCTGGCATCCTTTGTTGATTTTTCCCCATGATGATAGTCCATCTGTACATCCATCCTCTCCAGGGCTCTCAGCCCACTCTCCTTTGTTCTTCTTCCTCACCCAGATCCCACTCTGTGCTATCTCCTGACCCAGGAGCTCCATGCTAGCATACTCTTCCAGCTTTATCCTCCTCACTTGTAAGGTCCCCTAACTCTTGCTAACGTACAGATTGACTAGGATTGCCTTTGGCTGTCTCTGACCAATTGTGTTATAAGGTAAAATGAGGATGGTAATAGTACTTAGAACATATTATATAAACTTATACTATGTATTCTATAAATATTAACCTATACTACACAGTATAAGTTGCTATGAAGATTCAGTGAATTAAGATATCAAGCACTTATAACAATACCTGATAGGTTGTAAGTGCTTATATATTAGCTACTACCTTCTTATTTTTTGTAAAACTAGAAATAATAATAACTATTTTGGATCAAATAAGATATTTTATCTAAAATCACTTAATCTAGATTTTTGCACAAAGAAGTCTTCAGTGATGATAGTTATTCACACCTGTGTCCCACTGTGGTGAAATTGTTTCAGTCCCTCATATGAGTGATGCTACCTCTTACCTCCAGCCCTCCACAAATTCTTTTCCCTTGTCTTGAACACTCTTCCCCTATAAGTAACACCCATTTGCTCTTGATATTTATGCTTAGGCATAAGTTCTCTGGGAAGCCATTTTTGTCAATAGCATAGAAGGGCTAATTACTACTGCAATGTCTCCCCATCCTACTCTAGCACCCTGTATTTCTCCAGTTATGGCCTTCATTACTTCTTTGGTGATTGCTGAGTTTATTATCTTTCCTCTCCACTTGTCAATAAACTCTGTGAAAGAAGCTATTGTTCCTTATATATAATATACATTAAACAAACAATAATAATAATATAATAATAATGTTGACTAAATGAGGAGTAATTAAAAAAGTAAGAGAAAAATAAGGACAGAGTAATTCCATGAAATTCAACTGACAAGTTTGTTTCCACAAGAGATTATTAAACATTGTCAATTGGTAAGAGAGAGGTCTGGGAAGCTAAGGACTGAATATGTCCATGGAATTTGGCCATTAGGAAATTTCTGGTGACTTGAGAGTAATTTATGTTATTTTTAAGCAATTATTTTATTTTTTGATTATAGTTGACAGACAATATTAGTTGCAGGTATATAATATAGCAATTAGACATTTATAAAACTTATGAAGTGATCATCCCAATAAATCTAGTTCCCATTTAACACCATACATAGTACAACATTGCTGACTATATTACTGTGCTGTACTTTATATCCCTGTGACTGCTTTTGTAACTGGCAATTTGCACATCTTCATCCTGCCCCTTTTTCACGCTCCAACCTCTCTACCATCTGACAACCATCAAAATGTTCTCTGTATCTATTAGTTTATTTCTGTTTTCTTCTTTGGTTTATTTTGTTTTTTAGATTCCACACTTAAGTGAAATCATATGGTATTTGTCTTTCTCTGATTTATTTCGCTTAGCATAATACTCCTAGGTTCAGGTTGTTGCAGATGGCAAGATTTCATTGTTTTTTATGGCTGAATCATATTCCATTCTATATATGTACCACTTCTTGTTTATTCATTCATCCATTCATGGATACTTCGGTTGCGTCCATATATCTTGGCTATTGTAAATTATGCTTCAGTGAACATAGGAATACATATGTCTTTTTGAATTAGTGTTTTGGGTTCCTTTAAATAAATAGCCAGAAAAGGAATTGCTGGGTTCCTCCCTATTTCTTATTATAGCCTTTGTTTGAAGTCTATTTTTTCTGCTATAATTTTGGGTACTTCAGATTTTAAAATTTTTTATTGCAGAAAATATTTTTTCTAACCCTTTCCTTTTTTAGTCTGTGTGTGTCTTTTGATCTGAAGTGGGTCTCTGGTAGGCAGCATCTTATAGGTCTTGTTTACTTATTCATTCACCACCTTCTGTCTTTTGACTGTAACATTTAAGCCATTTACGTTTAAAATAATTGTTGATAAGTATATAGTTATTGTCATTGTTATTCATATTTTGGATCTTTTTTCTTACTTTTGAAGATATCTCTTTAACAACGTCTTGTGATATTGATTTAGAATAGTGTTGATAAACTCCTTTAGCTTTTCTTGTCTGTGAAGCTCTTTATCTGTCTTTCAATTCTAAATGATAGCCTTGCTTGGAAGAGTAATCTTGGTTGTAGGTCCTTTTCATCAGTTGAATATTTCATGACAATCTATTCTGTTCTGCAAAGTTTCTGTTGGGATATCAGCTGAAAGTCTTAAGGGAGTTCCCTGGTAGGTAACTAATTGCTTTCTCTTGCTGCTTTTAAGATTCCCTGTCTTTAATCTTTGCCATCTTAATCATGTCTTGCTGTGGGCTTTTTGGGATCATCTTGTTGGAGACTCTTGAGCTTCCCCAACTTGTATGCCTACTTTTTTTTTTTACCAGGTTAGGGAAGTTTTTAGTCATTTTTTTCCTGTTCTGCTTGTTTGTTTATTTTGCTTTTTAGATTATTGTTTATAGATATGTATTTATTGCCATTTTATTGTTCAAATTTTGATACATTTTTTCTTATTTTTTTTAAAGGACAGCCTTTAACTTTTCATTTAATACTGCTTGATGCTGATGAACTCCTTTAGCTTTTTCTGGTCTGGGAAGCTCTTTATCTGTCCTTCAATTCTAAATGATAGCTTTTCTGGGTAATCTCAGTTGTAGGCCCTTGTTTTTCATCACTTTGAATATATCTGGTCACTTACTTCTGGCCTGAAGTGTTCCTGTTGAGAAATCAGCTGGAAGCCTTATGGGTGCTCCCTTGTAGGTAACTAACTGCTTTACTCTTGCTACTTTTATGATTCTCTTTGTCTTTCACATTTTGCATTTTAATTATGACATGTTTTGGTGTGGGTCTCTTTGGGTTCATCTTGTTTGGGACTCTCTGTGCTTCCTGGATATGTATATCTATTTTCTTTGCCAGGTTTGGGAAGTTTTCAGTCATTATTTCTTCAAATATTTTCTTAGTTTTTTTGCTCTTCTCTTCTCCATCTAGTACCACTATGATGCAAATGTTGGTACACTTGATGTTGTCTCAGAAATCCTTTAAACTAGCCTTATTTCTTGGATTCTTTATGGGTAAATGGTTGGGCATTTTCTGCTAGCTTATTTTCCAAATGCTGATTTGATCACCCTGTGCATTTAATCTACTGTTGATTTTCTCTAATGTACTCTACATTTTAGTTATGATAGTCTTAATTTCTGACCGGTACTTTTTATGTTTCCTATCTCCATTTTTGTGTTTTCTATATGTATGTTAAAGATTTCACTTAATTCATCTACTTTTCCCTTAAGTTCACTGAGCATCCTTATAGCCAGGGGTTTGAACTCTACATCTTGTAGATTGCTTGTCTCCACTTTGTTTAATTTGTTTCTGGAGTTTTGTTTTGCTGAACAAATTAAAACATTTTGGACATGTTTCTTTACCTTTTCATTTTGCCTGCATCCATGTGTTTGTTTTTACATATTAGGTAGAGCTGCTACATCTCTCAGTTTTGGCAGAGTGGCCTCATGGAGTAGGTGTCCTATGGGCCCAGTGGCAAGTCTCCATGGTCACCTGAGCTGGCTGCTTCAAGTGTATTCTGGTGTGTGCCCTCCTGTTGTAGTTGAGTCTTGATTTCTATTGGTACATCCGTGCGAGATATTGACCCTCAGGCTGATAGGTTGTGAGGAATGATGACAGTGGAATAGCTGTTGTGCAGGGGCTGACCACACAATGCAGGATTCACTTTAGTGGGGCTCTGGTGCCTGCCAAATCCACCCTTTGGGTGTGTCATATGTGGAAGTGGTTGGATGGTGCTCTGGTGTAGTCTAAATCTGGCTACTGGATATGTTGGTTCTGAGGCCTCTTGGGAGTGGCTCTGGTGCAGGCTGAGGTCAGCCGCTGCCTGTGCATAGTCTGGGATCACCTGGTATGAGCTACAAAGTGATTTGAAAATGGTTGGTGCTTATGCTGCATTTGGAGGCATCTGGGAAAGACTAATCTGTGGACTGAGGCTAGCTGCCACTAATACTGGGTTTAGGGCTAGTTAGCGAGGAGTAAGGACCACTCTGAGGCCAGATGCTGCTTGTTTGGGGTTTGTGAACCTTTGAGAGATTTGGTAAAGCCACTGGAAGTGCTTGGGTGGGCCTGAAAGTTGGGTGGGGTGGGGTCTCAGAGAATCACCAGGGTGGGATGAATGGTGTTAATTAACCAGGTTGATGGAGACTTAGATATGGTGTATGCCTTCAGGCAGTGTGTGGAGAGGGCTCAGCAAAGAAACAACGGTGATCACTAACTAGCACTTCTCTCTAAGAGAAAGCTGCCCCTTCAGCTTGCACCTTAAAGCTGGACAATTCATTTTATTCCCATATGTCCCCGTTGCTTTTGAATCTGTTGTCCCAGTGCTGGAACTCAGAGTGAGTGAGTCGAAATAGGTCTCTACGTGGGCCTTTTAAGAGGAACACTAGGAATTCCACCAGAACCTCCATCTCGCTGAGCCACAATCTTCACCGGTTTTCACAGCCAGAAGTTATGGGAACTTCTCTTTCTGGCACTGGAACCTGAGCTCAGGGGCTGGTGTGGGGCTGGGGCCCCTTGCTCCTCAGGGGGGAACATTTACAGCTCAAAAAGCTCTCCCATTTCTTAACTGTCATACTGTGGGTGTTGGGCCTGCCTTTTCAAGTCTCCATACCTCCAATAGGTCTCTACATGGCTCTTCTGCATGCCCTTAGGTATAGGACTTCTGTTCAGCTAGACTTTGGGCAGTTCTCAGTGGTGGTTGTTTTTTAGTGTAGTTGTAATTTTCATGGGGTCATAGAGGAGGCAAGTACAGCATTTACCTACACTGCCATTTTGACTGGGAGTCCAAGAGAGAGTAATTTAATGATGTGGTAGAACAGGGAGCACATTACAGAGGAAGGAGGAATGAAAAGAAGATGAGAAATTAGAGTAGCAAATGCAGACCCCATTTTTAAAGAGCATAGTTGTGAAGCAAAGGAGAGTAAGAGGCAGCAGCTAGGGGAATAGAGCAACCAGAATTGGCAAATGCATGTGTGTGACTAACTCTGGATAATGTTCATGTGTGTGTAACCGTGTCTGTATGGTGGCTGTGTCTTTATGTATTTGTATGTAACTGAGGGTTTCTGTGTCTCTCTGGAAGTGGTGTGTATGTGTGTGCACACACCTGCCTGAGTCCATTTGTGTGTGTGTGAAACAATGTGTGTACCTGTGTCTATATGTGTAGCTATGTCTGTAAGTATTATGTGTATATATGGGTTTGTGTGTCTCTTTGAGAGCGGTGTATGGTTGTGTGTGTGTGTGAGGAGTGTTAAAGGTAGAAGAGAATTAAATGTATTCCCAAGTTGAGGAGAAAGTCAGTGGGAAGAGAGAAGTCACAGGCAAATCTATTAACCTTCAGGAACTCATTGGAACTCAATACCATGGATACTTACAGAAAGAATTTATATTTTGTTAGAACACTGAAAAAAAGGGAAAACATACAAGCAATGTGTTTTAGAAAAGAATGTTTTTGCTTTGAAAAATGTAATCACACACATAAATGGGAAGGATTTTTATTTTTATTTTTCATATCAGAGAGCTGGGGTGTCTTTGATATTAGCTTGTGAGGACTGCCATTAAGATTTTGTTACTGTGTTTATTATCACCCATATACTTTGATTATGTATATCATTCCCCTAGTTACTACCCTATCTTTATCCCTGACCCCTTCCAAATCCTCTGGATCTGGGAAAACTAGGTTAGATTTCATTGTCAGTAAAGATATTTGAGAGTCATAAGACAACAAATCATGACCTTCATATTTACAGATAAAATACTTTGTGCTATTGTGTAGGCAGAGTCTGAGAGAAAAATAACAAGTGATACATTTATTCATTGAAAGTATAAGCACACTCCAGATATGCTGTACATAAATTTAGAACTGCTAAATTAAAAATGTATGGGATAATAATGTTGAATTCTCTGCTTCTGGTTTTGAAACCTTTGACAATTTTTCATTTAATAAGACATTGACCAGATTCAGCAGGGGATTCTGATTCCATATCACAAAGAATACCAAGGACAAGAAAATGAGTCAGTTACTGTTTGCAATTTGTCACTGTCTACATTTTTCAGTGACATGGATACTTACAGAAAGAATTTATATTTTGTTAGAACACTGAAAAAAAGGGAAAACATGCAAGCAATGTTTTTTAGAAAAGAATGTTTTTGCTTTGAAAAATGTAATCACACACATAAACGGGAAGGATTTTTATTTTTATTTTTCATTCCATATCCTTTTTTGATAAAATTATTGAAAATATTCAGGCCATAATTTAAAAAAAATTATTTGAAATTGAAAGAAAACATTTTCCTAAGTATTCTTTAACACTTTATTTTAAATAGGGAAGACATTAACATGTAAAACATTTAAAATCTACAAAATGAAACAGAGTGAAAAGTAAATCTTTTCTCAGATGCCTAGTCACTGAGTTCTCACTCTAGAGGGACCTAATAATACTGTTACCAATCACTTGTGGGTCCTTCTGGAGATATTCTTTGCATTTATACTTGTACATATTTATATTTTCCCTTCCATTAATACCAGACTATGTACATTAGCATTTATTTTGCTTTTATCTGAATAGTTCTTGAATTTAGAAAGTATAAGAAAAACAGGATCAGCTATCCTTAGCTAGCCAAGAATTGGCCCATGAGTTACTAGTGAGACTTCCATTGCCCCTTCGTTTCCAAGCATTAATATACATGAAGCCTTTTGTTTTGGACTGGGACATGAGGGGAGAGGAGGAAGGAATTTAGGGATGATGGCGTCTGTGGCTGGGGGGAAGCTAAAGATGAGAGTTATTATTTGATAACCTTAGACTGGGTTATATGCCCAAGGTCAGAAAAGCAGTAGTCAGAAAAATAATGGCACTATTATTTTAGAAGCAATTGGGATGGCTTATGGAAAGCAGGAGATTGCCAAAAGGCAATTTCTGGGAAAGAAGAGCCAATTTAGAGTCCTTGGGAGTGAATGTGACACGCAGTTGGAGAGGAGGTCATTTCCTCTATCTCCCCTTGGCAACCAGCAGTGATCTGACACTCCTCAAATCTGCAGGCAGAGAATGTGGAAAATTATAAACCAGAGTAGAAAAGAAAGAAAAAGCAGACACCATGCATTTACAGACTGGTTTGTGGGCATGTGTGTGGCATCCTTCTGGGGAATTCCCAAAAATAACTTGGGGACGCTTAGAGATGTGCTAATTGCTAGTCATCAAACCAGTTGGAATTCTTAGCATCATAGTTGGGGAATATAAATAGACTATAACTTTATTTTATACTCCCAATCTGGTGAAGCTTGGGAAACTTGTGTTATATGTAAAAATGGAAAATACTAAATATATAACATATGCAGTACTTTGTAACAGGATGGTGGAATGGAAGATTTGATTGAAAAAATAGAGACTTATTCCAAGTTGAAGAGCTGGATCCGTATTAAAAAGTAAGAGACTGAGAACGAGTAGATAATTCTTACATTCCTCACCCTTATCAGAAGTATAAAGGGTAGAGAGGGAGAGTAAACTATAACTTCTTAGGAGTTCTTTTGAGAGCTGTACTGAGAGTCCATGCCCTTTACAAGGATAAGTTTTGAGGAATGTCTGCCCCTCACTTTAAGCCAGACCTTTACCAAGAGAGTCTGATATGTGTTTCCCAAGGATGAAGGATACAGTAGACTGGTATCTGACTCTCCCTTGAGATATCTCTGGGGTAATAGATTGGCTGGGTCACTGTGACAGACTAGTTGAAGGAGGAATAGTATTAGGACTCCTGGCACTCCTTCAGTTCATTGGGGATAACAAGGGGTGTTTTCTGTGGCATAGCCATGAGTGAGAAAGTGTCTTACTCATGACCTGGAGTGACACACTTTCTAGACCTGGAGGTGTCCTAGGTCCTTTCCGAAGGGCTTCAGAGAGAAGTTGGAAGGAGGCATTGCTAGATTGCTCGGGGCTAAGGAAAGCATACGTGACCAGGTAGCAGAGAGGCATCCAGTTCCAAAGACCTTCCGGTGCTATAACCAAACAATTGAGTGTTTTCTCAAAATAACCCACCAATGTGTTCCTCAATAGAAACACCCTTAAGCAGCAGCTAAACCAGATAGTGCCCTACTACACGACTAGTCAAAGAACTCTTGTTCGCATAACTCTCCCTTCCCTACAGCAACATTCACTCTACCTTGGATGAGTGAGGGGGGAGGAAGAAGATAAGCACTGGCTAAGAAGAGAGAAGTCAACCATACTGCATGGGCAGGAGAGGCTTCAAAGCTTTATAAGACAGTACTTGTTAAATTGCTGTATATGGAAAATTCATATTTCATATAAGTAGAGTCAGCAGGAGACAGCTAACTACACTTCCAGATGACCATGAGAATTTGGGGAGTTGCTAATTTTTAGTAATTGTTGTACATCCGCTGGCTCACAGATAATTTCGTATTTAGTCATCAGTGACCATACCAACCATTGAGAAGCCCTGCTCCAGGACAAAACCTCTTAAGTCTGTTTTGCATAACAGTAGACTTCAAAGAATGGGTGAACCATATTTGAAGGGCTAGCTCTGTGAATCAGAACTTCAGGAAGCCTCAGTGAATTAAGCATATCCCATTGATAGAGTCTGAATCCAGATCAGCCTAAGACCTTTGCTTTAGGATTGAAAAAATAGCCACAGGAGTTGAGCAGTTTTGTTCTGGGGCCTGGTTCCCACTTACTGCCTTCTGTAATCCCTCTTTCAATAGGAAGTGGTATCAGAAATGCTACTTCCTCTACCATGCATTAGAAAGCAATAGAGTTCAAGATGTTTATCCTGCATCTTCTGAAACCAAGCATCTCCCATTCTAAGACTCTCAAACAAAATTCAAAACAGTGGTCTTGGAGCAGAATTTCAAGGGAGGCCCCTACAAAGCCAGCTAACTCCATGGTTTCCAATAAAAGGAACTCTTGCTCCAGTCTTTTGAAACCTGGTTCAAGGAAAATACCATTCTCATACCAGAGTTTGAATCACATTTCCTCTGTCCACACAGCTTCTATAGTCTTGCCAGAGAGAGCATTTACCCCTCAACTTCCTGATTTAAAAAAAAATCTGGCTGGCCTATTTTTAATATGCTAATTATCTGCATCTGTAAGTGCTTCCTAGCCTCCTTAGCTTTTCTTGGCCCAATCTCAAATCCCATCTTTTCCAAGGGAAAAAAATGGGTATCTGACTTAGAACCAGAAGCCAAGGTGCATAAAGAGAGAATTGAACCCTTCTGTACCAGAACATAAGTAGGTGCAAATTGGCAATCAAAATTATAGCACTAAATCTTTTTAAAGATAATAGTCCTTACATGAACTTTTTTTTTTACTTGGTTCTCATGAAAGTAGTGCTCCAAGATACTTAAATCAAGGAGACGTTCATACAGTTTCCCAGATACATATAAAAAATTAATACCAGCCCACTTAGGTGAAGAAGTTGATGCCTTGATGCTGTCTCTCGGCTGTCTATGGACCGTGACTGTGTTGTCCTCAGACCATGTGTTTAGCTGTGAAAATTACATGGGCTACCACATGAAACCTCATCCTGTACGATGAGGGGAATAATGACGTCTTTGAGGAAGTGAACTACATTATCAAAATAATATGTTTTCTTCAGCCTTCTGGAATTTGTTTTTAAAGTTGAGAGAGGAAGGATTAAAGGAAAATTCCACCACTTTTAGCAGAAGCATCATTTCATGCTTTCTGTGTGGGTAGGAAGTAGATGGATTAAAGTTGAAACTTGTATAATTTCCTGACAGATGTATAAGGACAATCATTTCAAAAAAAGTCTTTAAACCATTTCATGGGGATCATGCTTTTGTTTTCCTATAAATATTTGAGAAGTGAGAACATATTTTATTTCTTTAATTGTTAAAAAATCTTCCAGAGTTTATGACAATATTTCAAACTTTGCCATGCTTACCATTTCTCTCTTCCCACCAAACACTGCTTTTGCCAATTAGCCAGAGCAAATTCTTGGGGGAGGGTTCAATTGGTTGGAAGAAAAGAGAACAACAAAATAGAAAATAGAGCCCAGAGTGATAAGACTCTTGCCTTGACCCAACTTTAGTCAGGTTCCTCTGAACCTTCTTCTCCACTAGGCCTCCACCTTGGCCCATTTTTAGCAAAAATCCTGCTAAGCCAGTTTAGCAAGAATCCCCCTACCCTTGTTATTTCCCCTTAGTGATTTTTCATCTATTGATCCTCTCGCTCTGGCCTATAAATTCCTAGCTGTCTTTGCTGAATTCAGAACTGATCTCAGTCTCTCTCCCTATTACATAGTCTTGCATAAAGTCTCCCTTACTATTTTAAACCAGTGTCAGAATAATTTTTCTTGAACAATGGATATGAGTAGCTTATGACTTAGACAAGTCATTCAGTTTCCCCAAACTTCACTTTCAGCCTTAAAATAAAAAGGTTAGACATAGTACTTTAGTCCTAATTGGCTCACAGAAAATATGGCATTTTTTGAGGCCTTGTGTTTTGCCTTAATAATTTGAGTAAATTTTCCATCTTATTTACTTTATAATATTTTTTTTATTTTATAATACTTTGTTTTCCTTTAACATAAAAATAAGTCTGTAATTATTTACTATAGAGTAAACCCTCCATGTTTATTTTGTACCTTAAAGAACTTTCTGGTACACTGCCACCTACCTACTACAATTTGAATGTATAGTACAGATACATGCTATATAATTGAATAAAATGAAATAAAACTACAAGTAACACCTATTCACTTTCAATTGCACAAGTAATACATAAATATATACTTACTGTGAAGATATATACAACTTAGTTCTCTTTACTTTCCTTCGCCAGAGAAAACCATTATAAACAATATGGTGTTACCTCACATGCTTTTAATTTAATTATACATGTATCATTTACTTTCTCATGTGAGTAACTGATTGAACACTATCTACTTTCTAATACAAAACTTTTTTTACCTTTTAAAGTTTTCTGAAAGAACAGTCCACTATAATATACTGCCTTTCTAAAATCTAGACTACCTAACTTACTTTGTTTTACAATCACATATGACTGAAAATTTACATTCAGCAGTAATAGGAAAATGAATTTAAGTAGTAGGTAAATATTAACCCTGGAAGAACATGTATAGTAATTTCTATGTATGCTATAGTATATTTAAAAATATAAATCCTACCATATTTCTTATTTTATTTGACATTATAATGAGAAACTTAAATGGATGTTTTAAAGATGAGTTCTTAATTGCTGTCGCAACTTCCCTTGCTCTTTGTAGTAACAAATCCATTATTCCAAAGGCGGAAAAGATCATGGACCTTGAACTGGAGTTCTGATTTAAAACTGCTCTGAATTCTGCCCTTGGATTTTTCTCTTTCTATTTTTTCTTAATAAATAAATATTTTAAAATATTTATTGGACTTAAAAATTGGCTACATTGCCTGGGAAATCTGGAATCCAGGGATATCAGCCACCAAAGAAGGAGGGAATAAGCAGCTGTCCGAGAAGTGATTTATATGAACAGGGACCTCTGTTGGTATAAACAGTGGTCTTGCCTGGCTAAGCTTTGATTCAGGCTTACCCTATTCTTTTTATTATTCCTTAAGTTTAGCAAGAGAAACATGCCCCTTGGCTACAGCGTAAATCATATTGAGCACATCAATTTGACTTGAGGTCATAAGGAGCAGTGCAGTCATAATAGGATTTTGCACACTTATTGGATTATGTTTTTGTGACCCTCGAGGGCTCTTGGGCCAATTAATTTATGCATTTGTCATCAGGTTGAAAGAATTCTTCAGGAGCTTTACACTGTTTAGGGTTTTTTTAAAAAAAATAAGACATCTTTTTATTATAAAGTAATGCATGTTCATTGAAGAAAATTTGGAAATATACATATAAAGAGACAAAAAGCAAAAATCAGCTATAATTCTATTTGATGATAATTATTGGGAGATACTGTTGATTACCTTTCCAATGGTTATTTCCATTTTATCTAATATAAAATAAACCAGAATATGTGACAATATGCCCAGCCTTGTGTGTGTGTGGGGGGGGGGGTGGGTGGGGTAGGGGGGCAGTGATTTGCAATTAGTATAAAACAAGCATGAGCAATTCCATTATTCTTCCCATGTTTAAGCGTATGACTCAGTTCTGATTTATGAGAAACAGGGGAGGTCATCTGAGGATTCTGGGAACATTTTGCTTCCTGAAAAGAAAGTTATATGTTAGAGGAAAACATTTTTGTGCTAATATCCATCTTACTTCCTTGTTTGCATGAAGTCCTATGAGGCTTGGAGTTGCAGCAGCCATTCTGCAACCATGAAGCAAGAAGCTGAAGGTCAAAACTAACATGCTAAGAACAACATAATTGAAGATTAGAAAGAACTTTGGTCATTGCTGATAAAGTTAAGCTGTTGAGCCAATACTATTATAGTCTAACTCCAGGATTTGTGCTAAAATAATAGTAAATATTCTTCTGTTTTTTTTTAATATATTTATTGATTATGCTATTACAGTTGTCCCATTCCCCCCCCACTCCACTCCATCCTGCCCACCCCCCTCCCTCCCACGTTCCCCCCCCATAGTTCATGTCCATGGGTCATACTTATAAGTTCTTTGGCTTCTACATTTCCTACACTATTCTTACCCTCCCCCTGTCTATTTTCCACCTATCATCTATGCTACTTATTCTCTGTACCTTTACCCCCCTCTCCCCCTCCCACTCCCTTATTGACAACCCTCATGTTCTAGTTGTTTGCCTAGTTTGCTCTCGTTTTTGTTTTATGTGTGGTCGTTAATAACTGTGAGTTTGCTGTCATTTTTACTGTTCCTATTTTTGATCTTCTTTTTCTTAGGTAAGTCCCTTTAACATTTCATATAATAAGGGCTTGGTGATGATGAGCCTCTTCAACTTGACCTTATCTGAGAAGCACTTTATCCTCCCTTCCATTCTAAATGATAGTTTTGCTGGATACAGTAATCTTGGATGTAGGTCCTTGCGTTTAATCTTGGGTAATGGAATTATGATGTGCCTTGGTGTGTTCCTCCTTGGGTCCAGCTTCTTTGGGACTCTCTGAGCTTCCTGGACTTCCCGGAAGTCTATTTCCTTTGCCAGACTGGGGAAGTTCTCCATTATTTGTTCAAATAAGTTTTCAATTTTTTGTTCTTCCTCTTCTCCTTCTGGCACCCCTATAATTCGGATGTTGGAACGTTTCAAGGTGTCCTGGAGGTTCCTAAGCCTCTCCTCATTTTTCCAAGTTCTTGTTTCTTCATTCTTTTCTGTTTGGATGTTTGTTTCTTCCTTCTGGTCCATACCATTGATTTGAGTCCCAGTTTCCTTCTCATCACTATTGGTTCCCTGTACATTTTCCTTTGTTTCTCTTAGCATAGGCTTCATTTTTTCATCTGTTTTTCGAATAGATTCAACCAAGTCTGTGAGCATATTCATAACCAGTGCTTTGAACTGTGCATCCGATAGGTTGGCTATCTCTTCGTCGCTTAGTTATATTTTTTCTGGAGCTTTGAAGTGTTCTGTCATTTGGGCCTTTTTTTTTTTTTTTTGTCTTGGCGTGTCAGTTACTTTAAGGGGCGGAGCCTTAGGTGTTCACCGGGGGCGGGGTAATGCTGGTCCTGTGCTGTGATGCTGTACGTGGGGGCGGGGCCGAGAGGGAGCAATGGCGCACGCTTCACTGTCCTCGGGATTTCAGTCTTTCACTCCGCTACCCACAATCAAACTGGGCCCCTCTGGTGCTGGTTCCCGAGTAAGTGGGCCTGTGCACACTCTAGGCCCTTGTGGGTCTCTCCAACAACCTCTCCTGTGAGGCTGGGAGTCTCTCCTGCCGCCCCAAACCCCAGGGGCGCTTTCAATCAGAGGTTTGAGGCTTTATTTCCCCGAGCTGGAGCCCTGGGTTGCGCAGCGGTCTGCTTTGCTGCCCGCCGTTCGTCCGGTTTATCTGTGGGCGAATGTGGTGCCGCAAGGTGCTACCTGCCACTCTGCCTGCCCCGCTCTCCGCCACTCTGAGTCCGGCCCTCTGGGTTTATCTGTGCAAATGTGGGGCCGCAGGGTCTGCTAGTGCTCGGACTGCCTGCGCCATTTGTCCCACACTCCGCCAGTCTCAGTCCCGCCACAGCCACGCGAGTCCTCTCCACCCCAGTGCCGTCTCCGCCCCTCCTACCAGTCTGGATGAATGATTATTTTCTGTTTCCTTGGTGTTGGTCCCCCTTGCTGTTCGATTCTCTGTCAGTTCTGGTTGTGCGAGGAGGCGCAGTGTGTCTACCTACGCCGCCATCTTGGTTCTCCAATATTCTTCTGTTTTAAGTGGCTGTTAACTTAGTAGTATTGATCGACCCTAACTCAATAAAACTGATATACTTACTCTGCACATTTTTGAATATATTTCTTTTCATATTATTAAAATAAAATAAAATGGAGACCAGGCTTGCAGATCATCGAGCACACAAAATCACTTAATTCACATGAGCAAAACTTAATCTAGCTTCACTGAGATTGTTTCTTATCAATGTTTCTGATAATCATAAACAAAACTAAAGTCAGCTTCCTAAAATGATACAATACTTTGACCAGCCCCCTGCTATATGGAAACCTCCACTGTAATAACCAATAGTTATGAAGGTTAAACAACTTCCTCATTTTCAGTAAATAAACCATCTTATAATATCATGCCTCTGAACTTCATACCACTTTCGGGTTTGAAGCTACCCTGTTGCAGTAAAATATTCATATCAAGTACAGTTCTTTGAATTTCCTTTTGACAATATACAAATACTTTTAAAAAGTTTAGATCACATGAAGCACACAGTTTTTGTATTCTTCTTTCTTCCCTATGAATATTATCCTAAGTCTATAAAGAACTTCTATAAACTCAATTTAAAAAACATTTGGTTACAATATTCCATCATATTGGTATATACTTATGTTTGACCATACATTTATTGTTGGGAATCTAGGTTGTTCTTTTTTAAATATATAATAAGGACCCTGGTAAGAAAATTCTTATGCCTATTTTGTTTTTAAATGATGTTCTGAATTTTTGCTTTACGATACATTTCTACAGGTGGATGCGCTGCACTTTGTTAGGTAATACTCTCTTGCATTCCTGCTGTTTGAGAGGAAGCATCTAAGTAGTAGATTCATTTGTCTTTTCTCTTTGTAAACACTTCCACCGCACACTCTCTTCCCTGGACGGAAGCTCATCAGTGGCCCCGCCCACAAACCTTCACAGCCCTCCTATGCAGTTGCCTTTTGTTTCTGAAATACAAGGTGAGAGGTATAGATAATTGTGCTCAGAGTCCTGGATAGTGTTAATCTCTAAAATGGATGTGTAGACGTACAGGCTGTGTTGTAGTAGCACTAAATGATTACGTGTGACAGTGGCACCGGGTGTTCTTCAATGTATTTACTTTTTTGTTTGTGTTTGCGTTATGCAGGACCACCTGAAGTCCAGGCCCCAGGGCAGAGGCTCCTTTCGCTTGGGTATAAGAGCAATACTTATTAAAATATGCTTTTGAATTAAGTGTCCTCCTTATTTCAAAATAAAGGAAAATATTTTAACCTATATTTTTCAAACAATATTTGCGTTTAATGAATTTTGTTAATAACTGTTCATTGGAAGCACCTGGAGTTTGAATTCTTGGTTGGCCTTTATTTGTGGTGATTGATGCCTCCTGGATATGTTTGCCCTGTTGAAACGATCATCAGGAATTCGTAGTGGGTTCTTTTGATAGATATAGATGCGTAGCAGTTTCTGCACATATGCAAATAAACATTTAAAAAAAAGGCCATTGTGGAATCAAGCACCAGATGGATTCTATACAAAACCCCATCCCACAAGTGATTTATTTTGGAAGGGTACAATTACCAAAAGCATACTGACACATTCCAACTTCTTCACTAGAGCTTTGGTTTTTACAGGGTTTGTTGTAGTCTTTGGTATTATTACTCAGTACATATGATCTCATTATCTGTTAAATTGATCAAAATGTTAGGACTACTATTTTATATTATGACACATTTTTTATGAAAGCAGAATAAATTTAAATGATATTACAACTATATATGGTCTGTGTTGATGGCATTTGTGGCTGGTTTATGGAAAAATCTCTACTCTATTGCAAAAATCAATTCCTTTTCTCATAATATATTCCTGCTTGTTGGTCTTGTGGATGACTTTGTCACATTCACTGAGTATAAAATGAATGGATGTGGAGAACTAGGAATCAGGCAACTTGATTTTGGTTCTAGTTCTGTCACCAATGATGACTTGGTCCAAGTCACGTCATCTCTCTTATTTACGTAATAAAAGAGTTTTATGGATGATCCCCCAGGTGACCCAAATAACTAGGTTGTGTGGGGAGGGATTTGGAAAGAATGAGTAATGAGAATCAAGGTGAGTACTAATCCTGGGTGATGTGGTGCCGAGGTGCTGGCGAGGTCAGGCATAAGAGTCCCACGCAGGAACTGTGTCTACTCTAATCTGCCATCATTATCAGATACTCTGGGCTGTAAAAGCAGAAAAAAAAAACTTTCATCAATTCAGAAAGGTCACATTTCTTGATATTATCTATGGCAATGCTGCTAAGAATCCAATCTGGTAATTCTTTTATATGTAGAGATGTCTTTTTATATACAAGCAAGTTTATTGCTTCCATGTCCTATTGTAATTACCCCCTTTGGTGTAGAATGTAGCATTTTCTGGTTGGAAGATAGATTAGAATATTGGTAGAAAAAATGTTCACACACTGGAAGTGAGATGTGGAATAAAATGGCAGCTATAACCTCTGGCAGTTAGACAATCAGGCACTTCATTTGCTAGAATAGAGTCAGTCAGTAAAAATGACTGAGGAGCACCCCGAGGAAAAGAAGTTAATAAGAAACAAGTGGGCCCACTGACTCCTGGAGAAATGCAGAGGGAAACATGAGATCCGGGCTGCTGGCTTCTAATCTATTTGTCGGAGCCTTAAATGGGATCATGATGCTGTGATAGCTGAAGAAGCTTCCTTATTTTAGTACAGATGTCCAGCATGAACACTTTTATTTAAACAAACCACATTTTCAAGCCTCAGATAAAAAAATGGAACATTTATGGAGCATTGTCATGCACCAGGCATTGGCCTACGCACTCACACCAGCCCTCGAAGAATAATTCCTGTGTTATCCTCACTTTTACAGATTAGGGCACTGAATTTGAAGGAGACACAGTCAAGTTGGGATTGAAAATCCAGTTCTATTTGCCTCTCAGTTGCTAGCCTTTGGACTCTACTCAGTACTGGCATTTCCATCACTTGCCACGCCCCTTAGCCTTCCTATTTTTCCTTTACTGCATTTACCGTTACTATATGCTTCACATTATTAGATATATTATATACTTTGCATAATTATAGATAGTATTTTATACCATTTATTATTATATATGTGTTGTTAATTCCCCACCTGCTCTACTCTATGTGCTGATTCCCGTGGTCCCTGAGCAGTGCTGGGTGCAGAGTGAGTTGCTACCTGCATGTGTGCAGATAGCAACTTGTCGAAATGAGTGTCACTGTAGTTCTTTTCATTCATAATTGGAGACTTTTTTTCTTTAGCTGTTATTTGCATTTATTTTAACTATTGCAATTTTTTAACATAAACTTTAGTCTTAATGTGAATAGAATATAAGAAAAATGACAGCTAAGAAAAGAATAAATGTTAGATAAAATATGTGCAACATATTTTAAAAACTGAGTTTGAAAAATTTTGTCCTGAGAGAGCTCATGAGCTGACAGGTCAAAACATTTCATGAAGTGGGCAGGAAAACGAGTAAATGAACTTTGACCGGAGACACAGATGGTCACTTCCTTGGGAAATGCCTGGTAAAACTTTCATCAGAAAAATTGCTTTAGCAATGGCTGGTGTGGCTCAGTGGATTGAGCACCTGCCTGCGAAGCAAAGGGTTGCCGGTCCGATTCCCAGTCAGGGCACATGCCTGGATTGCAGGCAGGTCCCTAGTAGGTGATGCAGAAGAGGCAACCACACATTGATGTTTCTCTCCCTATCTTTCTCCCTCCCTTCCCCTCTCTCTAAAAATAAATAAGTAAAATCGTTTAAAAAATTGCTTTTATCATTTCAAAATTTGAACTGCAGTACCTTAGCTTCCACATTCCACTTCAAAGATAACTATTTTTATCTTGCTTTTTACCCAAGATATTTGCTTTACACTTTTCATTGATGTTGCCTGAACGATTATTTGAGAAATTGTGTGCTCTAGGTTCTGCACTCTTCAAGGTGCTAAAACAATAAGTATCTCTGCATTTCAACAGTTTTAGAATTCAAGAAAATTTCATTCATGTACAATATAAATGCAAAAATAATATATACCTTTTTATTTACCACCATCTGCCCTGGCTTTGAACTTTTAAACCCTTCTGACTCATGTCCCAGTCCTCTGGGACAAAGGCAGCTGTGTTTGCAGTGTGGTCCCAGCCCTCCTCCTTCTGCTCCGCGGCTCTCTCTACATCCGATCTCCTGCCCACTCCCCATGCTGACTGTCACTCCTGCTGACCCTTTTGGTTTGTCATCCATTTCTGGTTCCATGCTTCACCTTTGGGGTTGAAGACTGAGTGACTTTAAGGAATCTGGACTTCAGGTACTCTCTGCAGCTTGGGTCATCTTCGGCTTCAGGCTCCTCCTGTGTTTGGAACCTCTGAGCACAATACAGTATCCCTTTTAGTTTCAGCTCCCGAGATCCAAACTTGCCTTTAGTGTCCACGCAGGGCTCAGCTGGTTCTTCTCTGAGAAGTATGAGGCAACTACTCAGCTGGATTGTATTTTTATCCCAGGTATAGGCTATTTATCTGTTTAGAAAAGGGTAGGTATTAGTCTTCTTGATGTAAAACAAAACAAAACAAAGTCAAACCATAAAACAAGCAAACTCTTGAAAAAATGTAACATCTGTGAACATAGCAAGGTCTGTTTACAGATGGAGAATATGACTTGTTTTCTAAGCCCCTGAAGTGCCTCGGACACTATGGTGCATGGCAAAGAGGGATATATTATTTGCTGAATAGAGTACATCAGAGCAGATACTCAGTTTTGCCAAGAGATGGCAGATGTGAGCACATCTCTTTAGCAAACCCTATTTACACAGTTTGGTTATGGCAAGGTCCTTGAGTTTCCTCCGTTCAAGTTCAAGCATTAAAGTAAGTAGGCTAATACTCATTCTTTGCATGCAATTCGGAGAGGATGAGTGATTAAGAATCAACACTAATGTCTGTCAAGGTTGTGCCGTTTCCTCTATGTGACACACAGAGCAGGTGGATTTTTTTCCTTGGTTGTAATTCACACTGCAACCGGCTCGAGACGAGTCGTTGTAATTCACACTGCAACCGGCTCGAGACGAGTCCCACAATGTCACCCACTGTCTGTGAAGGAACAGGTTTTCAAAACTTGCACAGAACGGTCAACAAAGAGAGGACGTGCGACACCCTATCTGTTATTAACCCCAGAGAGAGCTTGGTGAACCGAGGAGCTCCGCTGGACCTGCCGTGAGGATGTGCTGCAGGGAAGAGATGCTGCTCCTCTGTCTTGCTCTCCTTAAAGGGCGAGTGTGAGAGTGACCTTTCCAGTGTTGGGGACCTATGGTCGACTTGGCTGCTAGGCAGGTAGAGTTTAGGTGCTGGTTGTTTATAAACGTTCTCTGGGATACCCAGCTGCCTAGTGTTGGAAGAACTTGGGACTGATGGGAAGGGGTAGCTCCTCCTGCTGGGAGGAGGAAGCCGCACTGGTTAACATAGAAAGCCAAGTGTGGGCTTATTCCCTCCTGCCCACAGCCCAAAGCTTCAGAGACATCATTGCCCAGGGAACCTCAGGAGAATCTCAGGGTCATTTTCAGACAATCTTGAGTGCTGCCTTAGACAATCTGTTTAGAAACATTAGTGTCATGTTATTTTAGTTATGCTTAAGAGCTGATTAGCATATGACCTCACTTATAAAAGATTGTACAGCAGGTTGTTTTTTTGTTTGCTTTTGTAGTGCTATACTTTCTGTCGTTGCTTACCATGTACAGAAGGCACGGCAGGAAATCACTGTTGACTTCAATATGAGCTATTCTTTGAACTGAGTGTGGGTATAAGCCCTGACCAGTGTGGCTCAGTCAGTTGGGCGTTGTCCGGTGAAGTGAAAGGTCACTGTTTCAATTCCCCGTCAGCTCACATGCCTGGGTGGTGGGTTCAGTCCCAGGCTGGGGTGCGTATAAGAGGCAATTGATCAGTGTATTCTCTTCCATTAATGTTTCTCTCCCTCTCTCCCTTTCTTCCTCTCTCTCTAAAAAAATAATTACAAAAGAAAAAATAAATAAATGTGGGTACAGATGAGAAGGTTGTTACTAAGATATGAATATAATATGTCATTTTTGTGGTAGTAGATGGAGCACCTCAGTGGGCCACAAATGATAAGGTACATAAAAGGTAAATATTTTTGGATGTAGATTCATTTTTTATGACCAAGCTGTGGCATGCTTCAATCAATCAATCAATCATCACACAAAGAATACTGCTCAGGACTTTTCCGAACTTTTTTTTTTTTTTGCAAGTAACAGCAACCTAACTGAAACCAGCTTGACCCAAAAGGGGGAATTTTATTAAAAGGCCAAATGGAATTAAAGGCAGGACTTCTGAGAGGGTGGGAGTCCAGCCAGGACTGAACATCATATTATTCTCTCTCTCCTCTGTGTTTTGTGTTCATTTCCTCAGCTTCCTCCCTTACACACGAAGGTACAGGTGCCTGCAGACTCAGAACTCAACATCATCCCACATTTCCCACCATGGGAAAAGAAGTGGAGGGGTGGAGGGTAAAACAGAGTAGGTTCTCAATGTAAGAGGGGAGGGGGGCTTCCATGGAAGAAACTTGAGCCACCCACCATGTCAGGTGTTTGTTGCACACTTAACTTTAAATCCAGCCTCAGGGGTAATGCCATATTGTTGACCAGATACCCCAAGTTGAAGGTTAATCTTCATAGCGTAGACAACCCCTTAAAAATCAGGTTTCCAAGGCAGGCCTTCCTTTTGTTAAGAGGGCTTTTTCTCTCCTGTTTTAAGCAACACAAATTTAGGAGTTAAATTTGTCTATATGGTTTTGCTTTTCTAATTTTGCCATTCTGCTGGCTAGCCACTATTTTAGCTTGACTTCCTGGGAATTTATTTAATGTCCAGGAGCTTAATTTAAGCATTTAAAAAAATGTTTCCAAACTTCAATCGTATTTTTACCCAGAGACAATTTCCTTAGAGGTTCCTGAAGTGAGGCAATATCTTTCCACAAAAAGAACTGAATTGCAGATTAATTTATAACACAAGCTTTTGAATATTGGGCTTTTAAAAATATCTTATGTGTTTTGTTAAATATTTTTAACTTCTAAATATAATGTGTTAATTAGTGAAATGGTGTATGCAGTCTATGTTCATTGCTGTAACACGGGATTATTTTAATGGTAAGAGGAATAGAGGCTGAGTAAATTTTAATTATATATACATTTATATATGTGTGTGTATATATATATAAATATATATATATAGATATATATATAGATATATATCACTGTAGATTTATATACCACAAATCACTGTAGACTGTTAAAATCATTCTGGACAAAGCAATATTTACATTAGTTACTAAAATTCTTGTGCTTTGCAGACCATTAATGGAGTCTTATATCAGGAGTCCTTGTTATTATTGTTTAGATACAAATCAAACAAACTTTTTCTAACAAAGTTTGGACAGACAATATGCCTAAACTCTGAATGGTTTGAATTTATCTGTTAAGATCCATGACTAGGCTTGGCATTAGCAACATAAAGCCTGAGTCTATGAATACTTAGACTTGAAGCAAAATGGACTCAGTTCAGTAAAACTACTGTAGCCATTGTTTCCAAAGCAACTGACCTTTGGACTCCCTTGCCTTCCATCTCTCTCTTTCTCTTCCCTCTTCCCTTCTCCCTGCTTAACTCCCCCCCTCCCTCCCTCCCTTCCTTCCTTTTAATTTTAAGACATGTGTACTATAATTAGTTTAATGCGTTTGATGTATTTCACCAGGCACTTGGTTAAAATTTTGTGTCAAATTTTGTTTCAAATTGCATGTGGCAATTTGAAAGGCTAGCGCTACCCACTTCTTTGTGGCTCCTGCTATCAGGATCCGGCTGTGTGAACCTGTGTCCCAGGCTTCCTTTATCAGAATTGCAACAAGCAGCTGGGCATTTGCCTATCAGCCCATCTGCCAACCCTGCACCAATTCACACAAGCATTTGGGAGGCTAATGCTAACTAAGGCCAGTACAAATGAGCTCAGATAATGAATCACCGCTTCCCCTTTGATAGCTTAGTTTTCCAAAAATGTTGTGATGAGAAAGTACTTTTTTTGGTCTAATGGAAGTCTGGATTATACTATTTAATGCACAGAAAATCCCCCCTAGAAAACTCATTTTTAACAAGCTGGAAAATTCTCATAGAAGGACACAATTTCCAAATTGAAAGGAAAGATTATCAGTCATTTGATTCAACCTTACTCATGTATAAATCACCTCTAGAACATTCCTGACAAGTGTGATGTGGTCTTCATTTGAAACACTCCAGTGATAGAAATACAACAGTTTTTCCTTTTTATTAGAGATGTATTTGGAAAAGCAAGTAATCATGATGGCAATAACCATTTTTAAAAATGTTCCTAGACAAAGAGGCCCACCAGACACCCATTCCCATTCTCATTTCCGCCTTCATTATTTAGTACAAGTTCCTCTTTTTTGATGTGGATGCTCTGAGGAAGGCTCGATGCAGAGCAGGTTTTTAGGGGCCTTTCAGAAGGAAGGGGATCTAAGCTATTCAAGAGCTTCTTCTTAAGATTCAAAATTTGGGGGATTTAAAAAAAATGTGAATTCAAATGGCTCAGATGAAGACCCAGGGATAGAACATGACAACAATCCTCTCGAAAAAATTAGCCTAATGGAAAGAGCTGGCCTCTGATTGTGACTGGGTTGGTGGGAACTGGGAATGTTTATCTTGGGTCTAGGAGGGTTTTATTTCAGAACATGTTTCTGATGAGCATTAGAATCAAAAGGAAAGGACTTGTCCCAATCTGGACATTAAGGAGTTTGAGCACATTATGGGATACATGTAGCCAGGGGGGCAGGGGTGAGTGGGAACAGTGGAACGGGAACACTGTGCACCCAAACTGGAGGTATCTAAACTCTGGTTACATTTACTTTAAGTCCTTGTTCTGTATTTTGACCTGCCAACAAAGATCACCTGTACAATGGCAATCACTGTCATTTCTCCTGTTCATTCTGACCTTTCTCAGCTCTTTCTTCAAGGTCATTCTTCCCAGTTAGGTAGTCTTCTCGGTATATAGCCCTTCTATCAATCCTTTACTTAAGCATCCTTACCTCAATATTTAACATTCTTACTTAAATATTGTCCCAGAATACAAATTCCAACATGTGAAAAATATCTTTTTATCATTTGGAACATTTGAAGTGTGATTAGAGAACATGCTATTTTTAAAAAATATATATTCTAGTTTCTTTAACAAGGCAGATGTTGGCACTGCCCCACCTGTATCCCGTGGCACTCACTTTCATCGGTCCTGCCCAAGGCTTCCTTCTGCAAACATCTGCAACTTTGACCTCAGGGATTTCTCTCTGCCCAGGTGTGAGCAGGTCAGAAATGACAAAACATTAATAGCTCTGGGAGCAGCCCTCAGGTGTTAATGGTGCAACCTGGAGATCAAATACTCCAGCTTCCCCCAACTGCAGGCACAATTCTAGGTCAGGTGTCACACTGTCTTCCAAAGCTGCCCAGCAGGCTGAGCCTCAGATGCCCACACAGAGACTTGCTGGATAATGAACCCTCTTCGAGATTCCTTGCCTTCCCTGGCTCACTTCCCCTTCTCCGTACCAGTGTTTCCTGGGTCACTTCCAAGTTAAATTATATGCACTTAAATCCTTGTTTCCGAGCCTGCTTCTGGGGGAGCCCACACTAAGATATCCAGGGCAATGCTTAAAAAAATTATGGAGTGGATGTACAAGTATTCATTATGAAAAACCTTTTCTCTCCTATAAACAGAAGGGATATGTGTTATGTGTTTGAATATAATTACAGCTGTATGTACTCTTTGGCTAAAGTGAATGCACAAAATATCAAAGATGAATAAATTCATAACTAAGGAAAAGTTTAATATTAACTATTACTTAAGAGGTTCAGAACTCTCCTGAAAACTCCATGGAGACTAATAGAATTACTTCTTGACTCTTGGGGTTTGGATAACGTTACTTAATGAAAATTTAATCTTCAGTTTTGTTTCCTTTAGGTGTAGCTGACAGTTAACACTTATTTAACAAATATTTATTGAGTGAGTAATATGTGTTGGATGGGGAGGGTAGAGCACCAATATTAGTAAGACACTATTCTTGTCCTCAAGGTGTTTATGGTATAGTAGGTAGATAGCTGCATAAACAAAGAATTATAGTCCAACTTAAATATAGATATATATGAAATTCCATGAGAACACAGAGGAAAAACATTGAACTTTGATGGGGGACACAGATTATCTGAGGATTTAAAGTAAGAGTAGGAATTAGTTACATGGGAGAAGGGGGAACATTCAGTTCACACAGAAGGAATAACTTGTTATTACAGAGCATGGGTGGGAGGGTGGTTCATGATAAGTTATTACAGAAAGGACCCCCCCTTTCTGTCTCTGGAGGTCCCCCCACACACACACACACCTGCTACGTTCGAAATGCCCACTGCCAGAGGAAAGACGTCTCTCAATGCCAGAGACTGGTGAAAAGGAAAGAAATTATTTATTTAAAAGTTACACAAATTTAGAGTAATGACTTAATGTCTTCAATAAGATACTAAAGTTCTTTAGAATACCCACAGATGCACAGTCCTTCCCTCTCCCTGTGCCCAGTCCGGGGTACCGTATCTCAGGAAAAGAAGTAGAAGTCCATGATTCAGGCTCCCGGCACCATCAGCTGTGTGGCTGCTCCAATCTCCAGTTAATCCAAAACCATGTGGCACCTTCTCATGACCCACCATCAAGAGTCCTTTCTCCCCTTTTCTTCCTGGTAAAGTCTCTCCTGCTGCCTAAGCTACGTGGCAAAAAGAAGCATTCCAAAACCACATGGTCCTCTCTATTCACCCCAGAACCACATGGTCCTCTTTACTCTCCTTCAGAACCGTGTGGTCCTCTTCCCCACATCAGAACTGCGTGGCCCTCTCCATTTACTTCAGAACCTCGTGGTCCTCTTCCTTTCCCCTCAGAACCGCGTGGTCCTCCTTTCTCTCTCTATGGCTGCCATGCCTAGGTTTAAATCCCAGCGCCGATCTTCCTTTGCAGCCCAATTTCCGACTCCTCCTACATTCAGTTACACCTGCCAGCATCCCCATATTCTTCCAGCTTTACTGGGCTGCCATAGTAAGTCTGGGCAGGCGTGGCCCCATGGCATGGAGCCAATCCTCTCCAGGCTCTCCTACAGGCCCTGTAACCAGGGGGAGTTGCTTCCATGTCCCATCTTGGATGGAATTCACTCCCATCCCCCTGGCTCAAAGCATGGCCACAACTATTTAACACATCCATGAAACCAGTTAAAGGTTATAGATATGTTAAATGACCATGCCAGGGGTTGGCTGTAAAGCTGTTGCCATACAAAGCAGCTCTGAATGGCCCTGTTCCATGTGCCCCATTCCCCCTGGCTCAGGCTTGTGGGGGTGAGGACATCCTACACACATTTTTCTAATATTTCCTGGACACCTTGAGTTCTGGACCCCATTACAAATCCCTTCTTGGGGCCCTCCTCTTGGCTGCACCCTGCTTCATTGTCAGGGTCAGGCATGGGAAAATATGATATGATTGTGGAATAGGGAACAATTCATTGTAGCCAGATGTTGGTATCTCAATCCTGGTAACAAAAAGGTAGGATGCAATGTTCTGGGGAAGCATGTAAGTATTTGATAGATGCAGAATTTTTTCCTAAGGCCTGTGAACAAATGGCAATAGCCAAAGAGGAGAAGATAACTGGAAAACAATCAGATCATAGTATCAAGCTATAGGGGTAAGGTAACAACATGAACAACAGGAGGACAGTGATGTGATAAAACATTGAGATAAAGGACGATAATCATCAAGAAAGTAAAGAAGTTCTGTTACATGGGGGTGAAGGAACTAGACTTATGGAAACTGGGC
Organism: Desmodus rotundus; assembly: GCF_022682495.2. Taxonomy (NCBI): domain Eukaryota; kingdom Metazoa; phylum Chordata; class Mammalia; order Chiroptera; family Phyllostomidae; genus Desmodus; species Desmodus rotundus. The sequence goes on from NC_071392.1 coordinate 68,798,718, forward strand.
AAGTAGCTCACATAATTTTATGCAGAAGCTACTTTTCTTAGGTGATTTTAACTCCTCTATGTCATAATTGCATTTAATTCCTTATAACAATATCCTAACCAAATGAGTGGTTTATTTTACTCAATGACCAAGAGACAAGGACATTAAGATTAAGTCCAGTGAAGATGCTTTAGAAATGGGGCTTCCTCCAGCTTCCTGTTCCATCATCCGTGGTTTATAGCCCATGGTTGCATGTTGACTGCCACACCCCCATTCACATCACCTGCATTTTGGAGAAGCATAATGGGGTAAAGTGATAAACAAAAGGGTGCACACAAGATTAGTCGGAAAACAGTTTTTCTGGATCACTCACCCAGTATTCTATTTTCATATCATTAACTGTAACTACATTACATAGTTATTCTTAGCTGCAAAGAAACCTAGGCTAGAAAATTGATATTTTAGTTGGACACATTTGCTACTTCAAAATAAGCTGAAGTTCTGTTAGTAAGAAAGAGTTGCAGAAAGATCTTGGAAGGCAATCAGCAGTACTTGTCAAAACTTCTTAAAAGAATTTCATTAGACTAGACTGAAGAATATATTGAAGAAAGCTGGCACACACAAGTTCTCCATGAATGATATAAAGAACTCACACTACTTTACTCTAAGAAGACAAATAACCCAATTAAAAAATGGGCAAAGGACTTGAACAGACACTTCTATAAGGAGGACATACAGAGGGTCCAGAGACATATGAAAGGATGCTCAGTATCACTAGCCATCAGAGAGATGCCACTTCACACCCATCAGAATGGCCATCATAAACAAAGCAACAAACAACAAGTGTTGGAGAGGGTGTGGAGAAAAGGGAATCCTAGTGCACTGCTGGTGGGATTGCAGACTGGCACAACCACTGTGGAAAACAGTATGGAATTTCCTCAGAAAACTAAAAATGGAACTGCCTTTTGACCTGGCAATTCCACTGCTGGGATTATATCCTAAGAACCCTGGAACACCAATCCAAAAGAACCTATGCACCCCAATGTTCATAGCAGCACAATTTACAATAGCTAAGTGCTGGAAGCAACCCAAGTGCCCATCGGTAAATGAATGCATAAAAAACCTATGGTACATTTACACAATGGAATTCTAGGCAGCAGAAAGAAAGAAGGAGCTCCTACCCTTTGCAACATCATGGATGGAACTGGAGAGCATTACGCTAAATGAAATAAGCCAGGCAATGAAAGACGAATACCGTATGATCTCACCATTAACAGGAAACTAATCAACAAAACGAACAAGCAAACAAAGTACAGCCAAAGACATTGAAATTGAGAAGAGGCTGACAGCGATCAGAAAGGAGAGGGGAGGGGATAATGGGGGGAAAGGGTGAAGGTTTTAAAGGAACAATTATAAAGGACACATGGACAATAACAAGGGGGTTGGAAATGGGGTAGGGAGGTGGGGAGGGATGGGGGAAAAAGGCAGAAATCTATACTTGAACAACAATAAAAAAAACAAGTTCTCAATGGATGTTTATTTACAAATAAATACATGAAAAGAGACTAGAAAAATACTGGGGCTTTATCTACAATTTCAGATATTACTGGTGATTTGGAAGCAGACTTTTGGAGAGGGTAGTTTATGCAGAGGGGCACTTTACAATTCATTTTATCTGTGGTGCTATCTACCAAAGACTTACCGTAAGTCCTCGAATTCTGTTTTAATTTTCTGATATGAGTTTTAGAATCAGGGTCAAGTAATCTGTTAAAAATCCTGGATATCAAGTAATGTATTACATAATTAGAGGAGATATTTAAAATATTTAAAAGCTGATGAGACCTGGGCACTGTCTAATCAAAATGAATGCTGGATGTCAAGTAGAAACAATCATTTGGCTGAATATCAGTTCTGGGTATAAAGATTATAATTTTATTGATCTTTTGTAGACCACCAACATCAATTTTTTGAACAGTTCACCAGACAATTCCCCTACCTCATTAGGGTTGAGAACCTTATTTAATAAGGATGAACTTTGGGATTGATTATCTTAGATTTCCCCTGCCTATTGCTTGCTCTATCTCTGCTACATCAGCCAGCTAGGTTTCACCCAAGATTTTGTGTGGGAGGTGTGAAGTAATTCTTCTCCTTGCACAAGCATTTGTCTTCATCCTGACATGTTTAGGTATTGTGGTGTCACGGTGATAAAAGAAAGTGTATTCAATGAATATTTAAATTCACAAGAAATAAGTAAGCATGAACTATTCTAGAAAATGAATGTCAAAGCTATTTAAACCAAATGTTTTTTGGAAAACAGCAGGGCCTTCAGGCACTGTACACATATTTATCCAGTTAACAAACATGAACTAAATGGCAATTATTTTTAAATCACTTATTAAAGTAAGATTGACATACAAAAAACTTAACTTGGATGAATTTACAAGGAACTATATTGAGTGGAAAAAATCCAATTCCAAAAGATTACATGCTATATAATTCCATTCCTAGAACATTTTGAAATAGTGACATTTTAGAAATGGAGGATAGACTAGTGGTTTCCAGAGGTTAGGGGGTGGGAACTGGGGAACAAAGAGGTGAGTGTGATTATAAAAAGGGCATCATATGGGATCTTTGTGGTGTCAGAATTTTTTGATATCTTGACAGAGTCAGTGGAAACGCAAACATACACAGGTAAAAATTGTACAGAACTTCATACACACCGAGACACAGCAAAATGCAAGCAGAATTTGGGAAATCTAAATAAGATTGGTGGATTGCATCAAATGTTAGTATTCTGACTGTGATATTGTATTATAATTTTGCAAAATGTAACTAAGGGACCCATCTGTATTATTTCTCATCACTGATGGCAAATCTCCCATTTTCTGAATAAAACTTTTAATTAAATAATTCTGAGAGAATATACTAGGAAGAAAATATAAGTGGTAAAGTAGAGAAAAGAATTGAAAAGTCAGTTCTGAGGTATTATGAGCACAGAAATAATTGGAGAATAGAGGGTTGGTGGGATCTAAATTGGGAAGGACAATGAACACAATATTGGTAATGGAAGCCACTGAGGGGGGATCTTCCCCCCCCAATAGCTGTTGATAAAATATGTTCAGTGGAATACAGTGTGAGAACTCTGGCCTGTATCTTTTTAAAAAATTATAAATTGTGATAACTAGATTAAACAGAATATATCGAGTGTAATCTCACTAGTAAAGGGAAGAGTAGATTAGTTAAGACATTAGTTTATTAGGGTAGTAAAATAACATTCACCTTTTCAAGATTACTGTTGACTTGCACTAAGCTTACTGTCTAAAATGACTCCTAAAATTTTCTTTTACAAATGGTACTGTGTGGTTCTTGTTAAATATTTGGGAAAAATATAAGCAGGAGGTGTGACATATATTCCTGTTAAATTCCATTCTATTTAATTCAGTGAATTTTTAAATCTCAGCCATAGACATAGTCATTAAGCCAAGGATAAAAAAAACACATTTCTAATATGATAATTTAAATAGTTAATAATTAAAAACTTTTCCATTTAATTTTTATAGTCAAACAATATTTATTTTTTAAAGTTCCATAAAACAAACTTAAAATACCATAATTTTCTCATTAAAAAATGTCCCAGGAAATTACCATAGGTAGAAATTTTATACCATGAAAGATAAAAGTCAGACTCTCACACTGAATGTGAGAAACAGCAGAAATGGAAAGAATAACATTGGCTTATTGATGAACTGACTCTTTAATGTTCAGAATGCTGTCTAAGGGCTGTGCACTGTTAAAGCTAGCAGAGCAGTCATTTCTCCCTTGGAAAGTGACATGGAAAATAGACATAAAACAAGGTGAAAGAGTCAAATCGACTGAAAAAATCATTCATAATAATTAAATTTTTTGCTACATATTGCTGTTATAAGCAAAAGAATGTTTAAATATACTGTTGGACATAAATGTGGAACATCATTCTGCTAAATTTGAGTACATATTAGCATATTATTTCTGTATTATTTTTAAAACTTTCAGTCATTTGAATTTTTATAACTTTGCTTGTTTTTTATTGAAGAAATTATGTTCTATTGCTAGTTACCAGCAAATCAAAATTTCTTCAAATTCTCAAATTATAGTTAGTGGTAAAACACTTTGGTGTTTTATCAAAACCAATTCAACTTTGTTAAGCTTTTAATCAGGGTGAATTTACAATCATATTTTATATAAGTGAAATAAAATTTAAAAAGTAGTTAATTTAATTGGCTCTCTTTTAACATTATTTTCTGGTTAGTAGTCTATATTTTTAGAAATATTAATATTTTATGATATAAATAATCAGGCTAATTTTGAACCCACAACTATTTAAATGTATGTATTTTTTGGTATCAACAAATCTTGGTTTTTAGGTAACATTTTTATTTTAAATTATTATACTCAGAGCCCCTAATACAAATGTGTGTTATATGCACATTAAATAGAAATCTACTATTATTGTAATACAAAATGAAAATATAAAATTAAAAGAGAATGAATACAATGTGCACTTTGCCAAAAATATGGGGGGTATCTATTTCTTTTTTCTTCAATAACTAAAGCAATGCTGTCAGTAACACAATCACATTTTTTAATTTGTGTAGATAAAATTTATTTTTAGAAGAAAGACTTTAATTATTTGGAATTGCCAAGTAGGAATATGAGCAAAATTATTTTGTGGGAGAAGGGAGAAAAGAACAGCTAAATGTCAAAATAGAAAATGCAGAAAATGAGCCCTGGCTGGTGTGGCTTAGTGGATCAAATGCTGCTGGCCTGTGGACCCAAAGGTTCCTGGTTCAATTCCCAGTCAGAGCACATACCTGGGTTGCAGGCCAGGTGCCCAGTTGGGGATGTGCAAGATGAATGTTTGTTTCTCTTCACACATTGATGTTTTTCTTCCTCTCTTTCTCCCTCCTTTCCCCCTCTCTAAAAATTAATTAATGAATGAAAAAAAAGAAAATGCAGAAAATAGGGGCTATGACTAGAATTAAATAAATCCTATTTTCAGTTCCTATACATTTGATATGGGAAGGACTGGTAAACAGAATGGGACTGTTAGGCTTGGAAACAGCAGTCATTGTCCAGAAGGCTGGCTATAAATATCAGCAGCCAGTATGCAAGCTACACATTAGGCCATTCATTCATGTTTAAACATGCAGGAAGTGAGAGGGAAATTGCTTCAACATGACAAACATCTTTAACTATTAGAAAAATGCATTCAACTGATTTAAAAAAGAATTCTGGTCAATTTCTGTGCTGCTGAATATCTGCTATTTTGTGTTTGTAAAGTGTGCTATATGGGAAACAAAAAGATGCATATATTTTGCTGGAGGGAGGAAGTGTGGAGTACTAAGGGATAAGAAGAAAGGGAGATAATTCATTGGTAACTTTCCCTCTTTCCTTTAGAGTGATAAAAAAATGAAAAGAGAAAAAACAACTTTCAGTGAATTCTGGAATAATAAAGCATAATATCAAAAATTTCCATGTTTTTCATGCTGCTCTATAAACAAATTTTGTTTTACTGCAACATCCTATCCAGGAATGGTAGGGAACATGCCATTCTCCAAAAGCACTTCTCAAGGTTTATCAAAATTTTCGTTGTATCCTTAAGCTTGGTCTTCATTGTGCATGAATCGTTAATTGATTAACTAGATGAGATGGACTGAACTGTCAGCTGTTCTTAATCCTGGCTGTATATTAGAATCACCTCGGGAAGCTTTATAACATGTTGGGCCTCACCTCCAGAGATTCTAAATTAATTGGCTTGGCTAGAGGTTCAGGCATTGGGAGTTTCATTAAGCTCCCTAGGTGACTTTACAGGACAGCCAAGATTGAGAACCACTGAACTAAGTGATGTCTAAAGAGCCAATCAAACAACAGGGAAGAAAGAATGTGGTGGGAGTTGGTGGAACTTGCTTTGCTAAATGAATTGGTGAAGCTCTAATTGATAGAATAAATGTCAAGGAGATAATTTTGAGTGTAGAGAACAGAATAAAAGGGGATACAAAGGAAGAAACTCTGTCTTTTGGGACCAGCCAGCTCCTGTTCTCCTTTTGCATTGCCTCAGTCACACTATTAATCCATCTGTGCTACATACTTATTCACATACTTCCATTTCTTACTCCCACAACTTTTAACATTATGCTTTTGTGAATGTTTTAAGTACTCAAAATGATCACAACTTTACTTTTTGGATATTAATAATTTTTGAGAATTATTACTTTTTGAGCTATACCTTCCATGATGGTTAATATCTAGTGGCATTTTGGTTACTGTTGCCATTACTCAATTGCTGAGTATCTAACATAAATATATATTTGGCTACAGCAGAGATTTCTAAAGCAGAGTTTTGGCCTTATGTCAGAATTATAGAACCAGAAATTCCAAGGTAGTTATTGGGTTGACCAAAAAGTTTATTCTGTTTTTTTTTTTTTCTGTAAGAGGTCTCTAGTAGTGCTTAGTTGTCTTTAATTTCATGTGAAACAATTTAGTTACATTGCATGTAGACAGCTGTAGTATCAGCATGAATTTTTTAAAATCTTATCAAAATTGGTGAATTTTTGTGTAGTCATTTTAATATTGAAGGTGGATGAAAATAAGTGACATTTTCAGCATATTATGCTTTATTACTTCAAGAAAAGTAATATATCAATGTACAGGTGTGCTGAGACAAAGAAGTATGGCCCAAACTAAAGAACAGATAAAAACTCCAGAAAAAGAACTAAGTGACAAGGATATAGCCAGATGCAGAGTTCAAAACACTGGCAATCAGGGTGCTCACAGAAATGACTGTGTATGGCTGCAAAATAAAGAAAGAAGTAAAGGCTATACTGATTGAAACAAAAAAAATATACAGGGGACCAGCATTGAAGGGAAGGAAACAAGGACTCAAATCAACAATTTGGAACAGAAGAAAGAAATTAAATTCAACCGGAACAGAATGAAGAAACAAGAATTCAAAAAAAAAAAAAAATTGAGGAGAGGCTTAGGAACCTCTGGGACAACTTTAAACGTTCCAATATCCAAATCATAGGGGTGCAAGAAGGAGAATAGGAAGAGCAAGACATTGAAAAGTTATTTGAAAAAATAATGAAGGAGGACTTCCCCAGTCTGGTGAAGGAAATATACAGACAAGTTTGGGAAGCTCAGACAAACTCATGCAAGTTGGACCCAAAGAGGAACACACCAAGGCACATCATAATTACATTACCCAATATTAAAGATAAGGAATCTTAAAAGCAGCAAGAGAAAAGAAGAGGGTTACCTACAAAGGAGTTCCCATAAGACTATCAGCTGATTTCTCAAAAGAAACCTTGCAGCAGGAAGGGGCTGCAAAGAAGTATTTGAAGTCATGAAAGGCAAGGACCTACATCCAAGATTACTCTACCCAGCAAAGCTATCCTTTAGAATGGAAGGGCAGATAAAGTGCTTCCCAGATAAGGTCAAGTTAAAGGAGTTCATCATCACCAGGCCCTTATTATGTGAACTGTTACAGGGACTTATCTAAGAAATAGAAGATCAAAAACTATGAACAATAAAATGAAAAAACTTGTAACTTCCAACAACTGAACCTAAAAAACAAAAACAAATACTAAGAAAACAACTAGAACAGGAACAGAATCACGGATATGGATATCACATGGAGGGTTATCAGTGGAGATAGGTGGAGGAGGGGGGAAATGGGAGGGAAGTACAGGGAATAAGAAGCATAATTGGTAAGCAGAAAATAGACAGGGGGATGTTAAGAATAGTATGGGAAATGGAGAAGCCCAAGAACTTACATGTACAACCCATGGACATGAATTAAGGGAGGGAATACTGGAGAGTGGGGAGTGGTGTAGGGCAGAGAGGGGATACAGGGGAGAAAAACTGGGAAAACTGTAATGGCATAATTAATAAAATATACTTAAAATGCAACTGAAATGTAAAAAACGATTTGTGTAGTGTATGGAGAAGGTTCTGTGACTGATCAAACTTGTCAAAAGTGGTTTTCGAAGTTTCATGCTGGAAACTTCTTTTTGGACAATGCTCCGTGGTCAGCTAGACCAGTTGAAGTTGATAGAGATGAAGTCAAGACATTAACTGGGAACAATCAATGTTATACCACATGGGAGATGGCTGACATACTCAAAATATCCAAATCAATAAACTTATTGGTTAAAATGTGTCTTTTATTTTATGAGAAAAAACCCACATGCACTTTTTGGCCAACTCAATACTTGGGAATTTAGGTTTTCTTTTTTTTTAACTCCTCAGGAATTCTAAACTTGGGGTGGTAAGACCCTTCTTACAATATCGAAAATTTAGAAATTATAAAAGATAATACACACATTTATTCAAATTTTATTTATGTAAAGGTCAGCCATTTCTGCCCATAAGTTAAGTCAAAAGACAAATAACAAAATGGAAAAAAATATAAAGAGCAAAAGCCCAATGGCAAAGTGATCAAAAGATAAGAATAGACAGTTTATATTAAATGGTATACAAGTGGCTTCTAAACATGTGAACACATATAAAACTTCACTCATAATAAGATCACTGTAAATCAAAAACCCACTGAAATGCCATTTATCGAAATGTCAAAAATTCCAAGTCTGATAACACACTGTGTTGGCTAGCCTGCTGGGAAACACATGTCCCTCAGGCTTCGCTGGTAGGAGGATAAATTGCTGTGATTCTTATGGAGAATAAAATGTCAATATCAATTAATATTAAAAACGCATATGTTGTTAGAAAGGGACCAAAATCCCTGTCTAGGAATTTTTCTGTCCTTTCTGTCAGAAACTTTTAGAGTTTCTTTCATGTTTTGAAATTTCTAATATGTCTGGGTGTGGGATGTTTGCTTTTTCTCCTGTTTCTCTTTAAGGCCTTTCAGTCTTCTAACTTTCTTTAATTTACCAAAATTTACTTTTATTATTTTTTAAATATTTCCTTCTTGCTTTATTCTTTTTCTTTTTTTCTGAAATGCCTGTTATCCCAATTTCAGTACTTCTACTTCAGTTCTCTATATCTTCTAGCTTTCTTTGAAAAATTCTATTCTGCTGAATTTGGGTAATTTTAAAGTTCTTGTCAAACTGTCTTATCATTGTTATGTGTATAGCCCACTAACTCCAGCACCTTAGTTTCCCCTAAAGTTTGCCGTGGATCGCAGCTGGGTGTTCTGATCCACGCTCCCTCTTTCATTCCTGCTTTGTTTCTGTCTGTTGTTTTACTGCAGTTGTTTTGGGAGGAACGAATTAGCAGCTTGGACTAGTTCAATATCAAAGCAGGGTCTCCACTGATTCTTAAGTACAATAAAGTACAAGAACCACTATTGTAAACTTTAAACTAATGTAGGAATTATGTTTTCATAGATCATTACATCTGGTTTTAAATTCCAGCTCCATCATTTATTGATTGTGTTGAGCTTCTTTCCTCACCCGTCAGATGAGAATAATATTATCTACCTTATCTGCTTCACCTACTTTCCATGAGTAGAAATAAATTTGGTAAAGCATAAATAAGAGTTTGATTGTTTTTGAAACTAAGACTAAGACAAATCAGAATAACCAGGAATGTAATCAGTTATATTCCCATAAGGGCTTCCTGAGCATCTGAAAAAGCTCATGTGTTTTTTCTACTGAATAGTCTACCTCATTGGTAGTTAAAATGAGTAAAATAAATGTGTTGTCATGCAGTGTACTGCTCATCTTTCGCTGGTAGGCAGCCCGTCTGGAGCACTGTTAGGACCACACAGAATCGCATACACTCTCAAGGTGCTTCTCACACCCCCAAGTAATCATACAGCATTGTGTGTGGGTAATGAGCATATATGAAAGGATTGCATGGCCTGCTCAGTGGTCTTGTATGGTAACTATAGAAATGACCACTTAAATGTCCATTTGCAGTGTAATGGGCACTGGATGTTCCATAGATGCTTTTAACAAGCCAGTAATCAAATCTGTGTTTGTGACCAAGAAGCCAAATGATAGAAGGTTCAACATCCTTAATGTATTGTGAAGAAATACTGTAACATGTTTCAAGTGTAAGGGAAGCACATGGGCTGAGGACTATGTGCTCACCTGGGAAAGGGCACCAGCCTATCTCAGAATACTTTTCACTTGGTGGCTACTGTTCAACCCGAAAAACATGACTTCTTTTTTTAGCACTCCTACCCACATCTCAGGGACAGACCCATATTAAAACTCAAATCAATGTATAAAACCAAAAAAATTAATTTATTAATTTTGGGGGTAAATAACTAATATAGGAATCAAAAATTGAATTGTGTATGGAAAATGCATTTTTATGTAGAAAGAATTATATGGAAAGCAAAATAATTTAAAGATTGCTTAGTGAATATAGAACTAGAACAAAGGAAGCTAGCTAGGTGAATAGCATATTCAACAGAATGGGGGGCTGCAGCTCATCTAATGCATTTAACTCTACAGTAGAGATGATGCTGGGAATCCTAGCAAAATGCCGTACTGGACAATAGTTATAAATGGACACTGCTAATGTTTGCCTCAGTGCCTCTTTGACTTTGGGTGTTCTTTGAGAGAAAGCCTCAAGGGAAGGTATGGTTTAGGTCAGGTCTTTGATGAATAGAGTGGTAATTGTTTAGGAAGATCAGAAGAAGCCTATTATCTCAGAGGACAGGAAAGAAAAAAAAATTAATTTATGACCAACTGCTCAACTTACCAGAATTAATGAATGAAATAAAGGGTTGTATCAAGCGTGTAACTGAACATGTACAGTCCATCAGTCACAGTGTTTAAAGTGCTCTAGATATAGAGAAATAAAAATAAACATTAACCTCTACAGTCTAAGTGAGAGATACCATTTTGCAAAAAGCTTAATAGAGGTAAGTACAGAGAGAAACTGAAATAGTACCAGTATAATGTGAGAAGAATTCCTTACTATCCACTAAGTCCCAGGTTCTCTCCTCTCTCCTCATGAAATCAAGCCTGGGCTCTTAAGAATCCTTGTGAGATTATCTTCTGATTAATTTTCAGGTTTAACAATCTAGGAAAGAGAAGAGACAGGACAGGGCAGGCCTATTAGCTGTGTGTATAAAAAGCCAGGGTCTCAGTGGGGGATGAAGTCTTGATGCATTAGCGTTCTCCCTCTCACCCATTGCTTCTTTGTGAGCTGAATCCACCGTCAAACACGGCACAGCTTCACAGGAAATGATGCTGTGGGCTCTGTCACCTGACTCAATAAGCTCCTGCTTTGGGTTCTAAATTACTGAGTCAGAATAAGCTTCCTCTTGAAAGAAAACGGAGAATTTATTTCTCTGGAAAAAAAATGTTATTATCTAGGGATTCTTTCATTAGAGAAATGTCCATGGCAGTGCTAGACAGACTCAGCGTGGTGCATTTATTTATTTTGTGGGCAGAGGGAGAAATGTCGCTCCCCCACACCCCTACCTTTTCTGCACTTTGTGGGAATACTGCTACAAAGGCACAGCCACGACCTGCTGCCTCGGAAAACTGCCCAGCAGACTGACATCATGGGAATTTGCTTAGCCTGTTTTGTGGAGGTCATCTAATTCCCGGCATAAGGGTTCTGGGCAGGAAACCTTCTATATTTCTTTGATAATGAACCAAAAATCACTAGCCCAAAAAATTGAGACTGCATTTCATTAACACAGCTTTCCCAGAAAATAGCGTGATGCCAGGCAACTACTGGTATTGCTTCCACAGTCTAAGCTGGCTCATACAACCTCTGTGAAGTACTGTCCCAAAGGCATTATAATCTAAAGCACATAGCCCTGAACTTGAAGTTCTAAGAAGTTTTTAAATTCTTTCCTAGAAAAATGTTGCTGTTTCTATACCCTTGCATAACACCTCTAACCCTGCAAGAGAAAAGTGTTACCAATCCTATCAGAGATAGCTAAATATTTAATGTAGGGAGAATGAAACTTGTGACTTATTGTGAAAAATATATTATTGCCCTGGCCGGGTTGCTCAGTTGGTTAGAGTGTTGTCCTGGTCCGCCAAGGTAGTGGGTTCGATCTCCCTTTAGGGCACATACAAGAACCAACCAATGAGAGCATAAATGAGTAGAACAATAAATCAATCTCTCTCTCTTTCTCCTTTCCTCTATCCCTCTCTCTCCTTTCCTCTATCTCTCTCTAAAATCAATAAATAAAAAATTTAAATTTATTATTTATGAATTAGGAATATGTTAATATTATTGTAATTACTATTGTATTATTAACAGTATATTGGAGTATATTTACAACAACTCAAAATACTTTAAAAACAAAGTTGACTCTATAACTATTGTTCATATTTATTTACCAATAACAATGTATCAGTCAATACTTTAATGCTTTATGTGTTACAACTGATCAAGGCCGGGCAGATCCACTCTTGCCTCTGGTAGACAGAAGAAAATGCGAGGAGCCCTGGGGATGCTTGACATGCCTTTATTTATGGGTGGGTGAGCCATGTATGTCACAAGTTGCGTGTCTAACTAGTGGGAAGCCCCTACCTGTTTAAGTACCAGAGGGGAACACAGCCAGAAAACTTTCAGAACCTTACATAACATAACATACTTCTGTGCATGCAAGCCCACTTTATGTTATGGGAACAGTTTATCAGACGCAGTCTCAAAACTATGAGAATACTAGTTATCAGGCCCCTCCAAGGCTATGGGAACACTATTTCCCTTCGTTACCCAGACACCTGGGCGAGGAAGCCTGACTGCCTCCATTTACCCTATACTTTATATATGTTAACTCATTTTATTCTTACTTTTTATAAATAAGGATGCTGAAGAACAGAGGGGTGAGGTAATTTGCCCATATCACATAGGTTGTAAGTGGCAGATTTGGAGTTAGAACTCAGATCATCTGGTTATAGATTCTGTATTCTTAACCTTTGTTATTATACTGATCAAATTTTAACATGCACAAATGGTATCACGTAAAGAAAATGGTAATATTTGAGAAGTACAAATGAGGTGAAATAACATTAATGAGATTGAGATTTTTAAAATATAATTTTAATGTTAATTTTTTAATATTAAAAAAATTTCCTTTGAACCTAGAAGATAGTTTGAAGTCTAATAGAGAGAGCTTTTATTTTTTTTTCCCAAACTGTTTGAATTAGCACCTGATGCCTTACCATCCCTGAATAGTTTAAAGTCTACTTCCTTCATTTTCCTACATATACATAATACAGCCACCAAAATAAATTAAACAGTTGTATGCAGAAATACATTAATACCAGATTACTGAGACCTCATTCAAATTCTGCCAATAAGATGTCCTTACGAGAACAAACTCAAATTTAATTAAAGACTTCAATCTAAGACTCAAGACCATAAAACTCCTAGAAGAAAACATAGGCAGTAAACTCTCTGACATTTTTCTTAGCAATACTTTTTCTGATATATCTCCTTGGGTAAGGGAAACAGAAAAAAAAATAAACAAATGAGACTGTATAAACTAGAAAGACAACCTACTGAATGGAATCCACCAATGACACATCCAATAATGGGTTAATATCCCATTATTACATAAATCAGCACAAAAAAATCCAATTAAAAAATGGGCAGAGGACCTGAATAAACACTTCTGCAAAGAGGACATACAGGTGACCAATAGACATAAAAAGATGCTCAACATCACTAATCATCAGAGAAATGCAAATTAAAACCACATGAGATATCACCTCATACCTGTCAGAATGGCTGTCATCAATAATGAAATCAACAAACAAGTGCTGGTAAGGATGTGGAGAAAAGGGCACCCTTGTGAACTGTTGGTGGGATTTCAAATAGGTGCAGCCACTGTGGGAAACAGTGGCAGGGGTGTCCAACCTGTGGCCCAGGATGGCTGGCTGGGGCCCAAAAATTTACTTAAAACCTTTTTTTTTGCTCATCAGTTTTCATTAATGTTTGTGTATTTAACGTGTGACCCAAGACAACTCTTCTTCTAGTGTGGCCCAGAGGTGCCAAAAGGTTGGACATCCCTGGCAGAAGTTCCTCAAAAAATTAAAAAATGAGACTGCCTTATGATCCAGTGATTCCCCTTCTGAGTACATATCTAAAGAAACCCAAAACACTAATTTGAAAGAAAAAATATATATAAATTGCACCATTATTTATAATAGCCAAGAAATGGAAGCACCCCAAGTGCCCATCAATAGATAAGTAGATAAAGTGGTGGTGGTACATATATACAATGGAATATTACTTGGCTATAAAAAATGAAATCTTACCATTTGTGACAACATGGAAGAGCCTTGAGGGTATTATGCTAAGTGGCTAAGTGGAATAAGTCAGATGGATATAAAGCCATATATAAAACCATAAATAAAACCATATGGTTTTATTTATATGTGGAATCTAAAGAACAGAATAAATGAAAAAACAAACAGAAACTGAGTCATAGATAAAGAGAACAGACTAATGATGCCAGAGGGCTGGGGATTGGGAGTCTAGATGAAAAAGGTGAAGGGATTAAGAAGTACAAATTGGGAGTTCAAAAATAGTCACAGGAATGTAAAGTACAACATAGAGAATATAGTGAGTGATATTGCAATAACTATGTGTGGTGCCAGGAGGGCAATTAAAATATTGGGGGGAGCACTTTGTAAAGTATATGATTGTCTAACTACTATGCTGTACACCTGAAAATAATGTTGAATGAAAACAAATTAAAAGTAAAATAAAAAGGAAGATGTCCTCACAATTCAATACGTTTCAAAAATGTGGGACATTAATAATGACAGTGTGGTTCATTATGATAAAAAGAAGAAATTTTAAGGCTGTGAAAAATTTTGTGCCCTTAAATCTCACTAGATAAACAGTTAAGTTCTTAACAAGTTTTTCTAAAGCAAAGGAACATGATCCATAACTCTTCAAAATTTAAAGATGGCAAATATTCTCTAAAGCTTCAGGAAATATAATACTTTTCTAACCATATGCTGGGGGGGGGAAGCCACTAGTAAAATGAAAAGGGAGTTGATAGAGCACACTAATTAATCATGCCTTGACACAGGGAAATCATTATGAACATTCCTTAGAGATTCAGACAGTTTCACTGCAAAAATTGCATTAGTTTTATTTTTACCAAACTTGGCAATAACTAGAAGTCTGTGCACTAAGGCGTTTCTTTTGATGATTGTCAATAAAGCCTTTTCATAAAGGGAATCACTAGATATCAGCTAGAGAGACAGAAACTTCATATACTGTAATCATTCTGTTCTACAGGACATACACATTAAATGCCAGGAGTAAAATTTGGTTTCTTCAGAGCTTATTTCTATATGTGGAGTGGCTTGAAAAATATTGTGTTAGAAAAAAATCAGAAACACATATTAGCACCAAGTGAACTACAAATACAAGTCAGTCAGGTTTAAGATTAACAACAACAATAAAACTACGTGTCCAATAAACAATTGAACTTTGGCACAGCAAATTGGACATAAAAGAGATGTAGAAGATGAATTAGATGAAAAATACATGCTAAGGACTTCAAAACTGTGTGCTTCCCTAATATAGTGGTATGCAATAGGTTGGCAATTCCCAATAGGTTTGGTATTCTCTACATAGGGTACAAGTTAAGTTGCTATAACAGAGAACTAAAAAGAAAGGAGCTTAAAAAATAGATTTTTGATTTTTCTAATGTAAAATTTCTGCTCCATGGGGTCCTCCAGGGACAGATGTGATGTTCCATGATGCTTTCCTCACATGTGGCTTCCATCTCTAGAAGGTGGCTACTTCAGTTGTACCCAAGTGCAGTAAGAAGGAAAAGAAGGAAGAGAGGAAGTTGAGAAGTGCAGCTTCCTATTGTTCACATTCCCTTGGTGGAAATTTGGTAAATGAAAGTGAAGTCAGGAAAATGCAGCCTTGCTGGGTGACCTTCTGTTTGCTCAAACTTATATTTAGACTATGGGTGATGTATTAGTAAAAGGAAATGAAGCGAATGGTATGGGGTCCAGTTGATGGTGTAAATATGAGTAAAGAATTTAGGATTTGAGAATAGACACATATGTGCATATATGTGCAGACACATACACAAGTTGGAGGCTTGCTTCTACTTATCATAAGTAAAAGGATGAATGCTGCTAAACCTTGGAGATAATTTAACCCTGAGGAAGCAAAGAACATGTTGATATATAGCTGGAAGTTAAGTAAAACAGAAAAAAATGAAAAGAAACAGAAATGAGTTATTATCTCCTCTCTTATTACTGATTTCTATTTTCCACATTTACTCCTCATTTCCAGCTCAACGCAAAAACAAAAGTAGGTCAGTAAACATGTTTCCATGGTATCTGAAATTTCTCTCTTAAAATAAAACTAGAATACTGGTCCTTTTGATGGTCAAGACATCGCCTACTTGTAGCAAGATGATGTCAGATTTGCATTTCCTGACATGGTACCACATGGTGATTAATTGTTCCCTTGTGTGCGCGCGCACGTGGCTGTAATCCATTTTGTTTTGTGTATGTTTACAGATGGTCCATTTTTCCCAGGCTACATGTTTCTGAGACCCAAAAGAGTATTTCTATGGCTCCTCTCCTACATTCTTTTTAAAAAACATTTACCAATCTACCTTATATTTTCTTTCCAGGTAGAAAGAAAATATATTTTCTTTCCTTTCTAGGAGTTTCTAAGGCAATAACAATACATCTAAGCCCCTCTTCGATGAAAAAATTTGAAGTCTGCCCTTTCCTAAAGTATTGTTCCTGCCCTCCCATGGCTAGTCTGCATGCAGCACCAATGATTTTCTTCCCTTTAAGCAGAGGTTCAAAGTGACAATTGTATCTTTCACAGCTATCATTAAGGAGAGAAGAATCTGGAGAGCTTTGGGGCCTCATTTCCTCTCTGGTTCTAATAGCATAGAAAATAGCTAGCTCAGCAGGCCTGAGTTACCTCAGTAGATGTACAGGCTGATAGCAGCTACTGAAATCTGGAGACTTTCTTTTTCTAATAAGGCTCTTTTCAGGGTCAGAAAACTTCTGTTATAACATTTTGGCCTAGGTATGCTCTGCTCCTATATGTAGTGCATTAACAGGGTGGGCCCCTCAAGGCGCCTTTTTCATTCTGTTAATTCACTTATGCCTGGTCTACGTACAGCTCTACATGGGACCTTGATGGCTGAGAGGATCACATGTGCTCTGCTAGCTTACTGTTTCTAGTTTGCTTCTATATGCACACAAACTGTCACTAGTAAGATGTGTTTCTAAGCCCCTTTGTGTGACAATCATCGAAATGGCCACTATCCACCAATGCCCGTTAAAGACTTCACCAATTTTCCTGGTAGCTCTACAGAGCAGGGAATCCTAAATGCACCACCATGGTGGCTGATATATTTTTATCATGCCTCTGGTGCCTCTTGCTATCAATGCCTTCTACTCTCAGTCTCCACTGGAATTACAGAGAGGAGCACATTTAGTTTTTATTCATTCTTTTTTTTTGAAGGCCTTTCACCCAAGAACCAGAGGATAATCTGAGTTATAAGCCATGCAAGTGCTCAAAATTCATCTCTCCTTTTCGGATCCGTTCTGCAGCAGGCAGGCCTGGCTTTCCCTAATGACTAGGATTCACAGAGCTGAATTTCAGACACATCCACTCATCCCCACTTGGATGTTTCACTGTCACCTCAAGTGTATCACATCCTAGAATGAACTCATCCTTCACTCCTATTCATGTAATGTCTCTTTATCTCAAGTTCTCTACTTAACAAAAGGCCAAGCCAAAAGTCTGGTCATGATTTTTGACCCCTTTTTCTTTCTCTTCTTTAGCTTTGTCCTATCATCAAACCTCATTTAAATTTACTTCCTAACTATCTCTCAGATCTGTTCATACAACTCAAGCCCCACTTCCAATCACTCTGTGTATTCAGAGAACAACAGTGTTTTGGATGGCTCACTACAAAAGCCTCCTCAAAGTTCTTTTCTTCAGTCTGTTGGCCTCTATTCTTTGTGGAGCAAGCAAGTCACTTCTAACACAAATCTGATCACACCATTCTCTTGTTTAAAACTCTTCTTGGTTTCAAACCCTTGTCTGAGGTATCACTGTCATATAAGTAGAACCCAATCAACAAAACAAGCCAAGCAAGCCAAATATAACCAGAGACATGGAAATAAAGAACAAACTGACAGTAACCAGAGGGGAGGGAGGAGGCGGGTAGTGGGAAAGAACTTGAAAGGTTGTCAAGGAACATGTATAAAGGACCCATGGACAAAGCCAATGGGGGAGTATCCTCCCAGGATTGAGCGTGGGAGGCAGGGATGGGTTGGGTGGATAAAAGTGGTTGGGTGAAAAAGGAGACAACTGTACTTGAACAACAGTAAAATAAAAGAATTTTAAAAATTACACTCTTCAGGCTTTCCCTTTGCTTTTAAATTGAAGCCCAGAATTGTTGCCAAGGTCTGTAAGGTCATGTATCACCAGGTTCCTGCCTACATCTCTTGCCTTATTGTCTAACTTAATCTTCCTATCCCTATTTTTATCACTAATAACATCAGTTTCCAAGGATCCTGTTTGATTTTTCTTCCCTGTTGCCCTTTCATAAATGTAATTTCTCAATAAGACCTTAAATTCCTACTTTAAAAATATATCTTCAAATTATCCCATTCTTTTTATACCTACTGCATCCGCCGTAATTCCTGCTTTCATCTAAGCAAGGCTGCTGGGCTGGGAGGAGGGCCATACTGGTATGGAATTCTGCTGCAGGACCCCCTGCTCATTCTTGTATTAATGGGAATAGTTTTCCTTGCTTTCTCCCACTCTAAAAGTCCAACTTCAAGTTCTGCTTCTTCCTTAAACCCAAATCAGCCTAGTTCACATAACTCTAAATTCTTACTACACATCTACAAGTATATATCAGCACTGTACTGTATATAACTACTAGCACACTGTTTTTTAGCTTATGGTCCTTTAACCACTTGCAGCAGCATGAGAAATTTATGGGTTTAGTCCTCCAAGTATGTATTTTTAATGAGATTCCTAAAGTTCTGGCCTAGGGGAACAGTAGGCTATTTATCTTCTTGTTTCCTTCCTAGTCCTTTCTTTTTTCTTCTTCCTTCCTTTGCCATTCTGACAACTGACTCTTCTCAAGGAGAAAAAGGCCTCCAGTATTACTCAAGTTGTAAAATGGATAATCAGGGAGTGTGAAAGACTCTCTTTCTAGGATCTCCCACCTTTTGGGTCTTAACTTAGGTCATTTCTTTCCATCTGAATTGTTTGTAGTGTTTCTTATTCTCTCCAATGCTCTAGGTGTGTGAGCCTGGATTGTGGCATTCACCCCTTGCAGAAGTATCTTGTGGTCATATGTGTACATAATATTTGAAGCAAAGCCAAGACTTTGAAACAGTTGGAATGTGAAGATGGAAAGAACATGATTGAAAAATTGCTGCATCAGTCCTGGATCTGTCCTACTTAGAAACTTCTTGTTATGTGAGATAATATATTTTCAGCGTTACTGAAGCCATTTAAGTTGATTTTTCTAATACACACAGCCAAAGCATCTTTTTTGATAAGGAGAAAAAGAAGGAAGGCAATATACTCAAGGCAGGGACAGGAAGCTGCATAGGTTAATTAAACTCTCCTGAGAGCTGTTCTGAGAGGACCTTGCCCAGAAATACATAAGTTCACATGAATGGAGACAGAAATAAGGAACTGAGGAAAATCTTTGTTATTTCCTAGACCAGATAAGTTAGTATAGGCAATTGTAAATTCCTACTATGATTGCCAACCAGTGTAGCTTTCCTAAAAAATCTTCATAATTGTAGTTCAGTAGTTGAGTGCTCTGTAAATCTGCCCTGTGCATTACATCATTTATTATTAAGGAATTTAAAAAATATATGAAATAAGGGATATACTCCTGAAATTGGAAATAGCTTTGGCAGTATAAGGACAAGATTGCACAGATGGCTTCAGAAACAAGTGGCAAAGAAGTAGGGATCTCTTAATATTAAAGCTACTTGTATTTTACTTCTCATTTTGTCTTTCAGTTCTGAGCATATTCTCTGTTTTCAGGGAGCTTGTTTAGAGATTCTGGTAGACAAAATAGTTACCCCTCAATTCCCTGTGGAATAACACTTTCTCTTTCGCTGTCAAGAGGATTCTCTTCAACTGAGCAAGAGCTTTAAGACTGACGCAGGATGGAAGAGCCAAATCAGCCCTGCTGAAAGGAAAAATGGAAGCTCTGTCATTGTCAGATCACCATTAGGACCATGAATGTAGGAGAGAAAAAACTCAATGATAGCATTTCTTACTTTTTTCTGGTTATAGGCTGAGGAAATAAAGATAACTTGCTCTTCTTCATTAGCCTAGAATGAAGTCCAAAAGTAGACGTGTGTAGTAGAGAAAGTGTATGGCTTATATATGGAAAATTTCCTTTCCCTCTGCCCTAGAACTTACACATTTACTGTTCTCTACTTCCCTCATTCAGTTGTGCATTCAAGAACTGGGAAAACCCCTCGGTTGTTGACTCCTAGACTTTCTCCTCTGTTCTAAGCAAACAACTTTCTCTTGGATATTTCCCTGATGCACATGTGACTTCAGATATGTGAGCTGACCTAACCGTGTCCCACCCAAACCCCACCCCAAGCCACCTCTCCATCCTGTAGATGATATCTTGGTAAAAGTTTTCTCAAAGCAAAACAAGACAAAGCAAAAAACCCCAAACCTGGCTATCATTCTTTCTGCTTAGATGCTTCATTCAAGTGTTCACCAATAGTTGCCTATTTTACTCCTAATGCCTCTCTACTTTTTTTTCACTTTGCATTTTGTAGAATATATTTATCTATTGTTTATGATCCTTTGGTTTTTTAGCTGGAGTATAAAAATAGTATTATATAATTAATAGTATTATTAAATAATTTCACTTATAGTTGACACACAATATTATATTAGTTTCAGGT
Organism: Desmodus rotundus; assembly: GCF_022682495.2. Lineage (NCBI taxonomy): Eukaryota > Metazoa > Chordata > Mammalia > Chiroptera > Phyllostomidae > Desmodus > Desmodus rotundus. The sequence continues at coordinate 68,819,594 of NC_071392.1, forward strand.
GTACAACAATGATTAGACATTTATTAAACTTATGAAGTGATCACCCAATAAATCTAGTACCCATTTAACACCATAAATAGTAAAATATTTTCTACTATATTACTTATGCTATACTTGATATCCCTGTGACTGCTTTTTTAACTGGCAATTTGCACATCTTAATCCCTCCTGCTTTTTTGTACCCCAACCACCTTACTGTCTGGTAACCATCTAAATATTTTCTGTGTCTATGACTTTGTTTCTGTTTTCTTTGTTGGTTTATTTTGTTTTTTAGATTCCACAGATAAGTGAAATCATGTGGCATTTGCCTTTCTCTGACTTATTTCACTTAGTATAATTCACCCTAGGTCCATCCATGGTGTTACAGATGGCAAGATTTCATTCTTTTTTTATGACTGAATCATATCCTTTGTACATATGCATCACTTCTTCATTCATTCATCCATTGATGGACACTTAGGTGGCTTCCAAATCTTGGCAATTGTGAATAATGATGCAATGAACATGGGAATGCATATGGCTTTTCAAATTAATGTTTTGGGTTTTATCACATAAATACCCAGAAGTAGAATTAGAGGGTTCTTCTTTTGTTCCTGTTAAAGTTTAATTTTTCTGTTATAAGTGTTACTATTCCAGCTCTTTTTTCATTTTCATGAAATATATTTTTCCTTCCATGTACTTTTAGTCTTGCATGTCTTTCCATCTGAAGTGAGTCTCTTGTAGGCAGTATGTGGAAGGGTCTTGTTTTGTTGTCCATTTAACCAAACCATGTTTTTTGATTAGAACATTTAATACATTTATATTTAAAGTAATTGTTTATGGATATATTGTTGCCATTTTATTGTTCATACCTTTTACTTTTTGTTTCTTATTCTTGAAAATGTCCTTTTAACATTTCTTGGAATACTGTTTTGGTGGTGATGAACTCTACCTTTTTCTTGTCTGGAAAGCTCTTTATCTCTCCTTTGATTCTAACTGAGAGCTTTGCTGGGTAGAGTAATCTTGGTTGTAGGTCCTGGCTTTTCATCACTTTGAATATTGTTTGCTAATCCCTTGTGGCCTGACATGTTTCTGTTGAAAAATCAGCGGACGGTCTAATGGGAACTCCCTTGGAGATAACTACAGCTTTTTTCTTGCTGCTTTTAAGATTCTTTGTCTTTAATTTTTGGCATTTTAATTATGATATGTCTTGGTGTAGGCCTCTTTGGGTTCATCATGTTTGGTCTCTCTGTTCTTTCTTAGATTTGTATGTCTATTTCTTTCACCAGGGTAGAGAAGTTTTTTCATTTTTTCAAATGGGTTTTCAATCCATTTTTCTCTCTTTTCTCCTTCTGGTCACTCTATGATGTGAATATTGGTACACTTGATGTTATTTCAGAGGCCCCTTAAACTATTCTCATCTTTTTAAATTTTTGCTATTCTGATTGGATGATTCCATTACTTTATCTTCTAATTCAATGCTTTGATCTTCTGCTTCATATAATTTACTCTTTTTTATTCTTGTTTATTCTATCAAAATTGTCCCAATTTCCCCCCTTTGTCCTCCTTCGTCCAGCCCATCCATTACTCCCACAGTCCATCCCCACACCGTTGTCCATGTCTATGTCATTCATACATGTTCTTTGACCAATCTCTTCCCTTCTTTTCCACCATTCCTCCCGCCCCTTTCTGCTGGCAGTTGTCTGTTCTCTGTTTCCATGTCTCTGGTTCTGTTTTGCTCATTAGTTTATTTTGTTCATTAGAGTCCTCTTATAAGTGAGATCATACAATATTTGTCTTTCTCTAACTGGCTTATTTCACTTAGCATAATATTCTCCATTTCCATCCATGCTATTGCAAAGGGGAGGAATTCTTTCTTCTTTCTTTAGGCTGCATAGTATTCCATTGGGTAAATGTACCACAGTTTTTTAATCCAATCATCTGCTGATGGGCACATAGGCTGTTTCCAACACTTGGCTATTGTACATACTGCTGCTATGAATACAGGGGTGCCTAAGTTCTTTTAAATTGCTGTTTTGGGATTCTTAGTGTATATTCCCAGCAGTGGAATCACTGGGTCACATGGCAGTTGCATTTTTAATTTTTTGAGGAAATTCCATACAGTGCACTAGGGTTCCCTTTTCTCAACATCCTTACCAGCACTTGCTGTTTGTTGATTTATTAATGGTAGCCATACTAACAGGGGTAAGGTGATATCTCATTGAGGTTTTATTTTCATCTCTCTGATGGCTAGTGATGTTGAAATTTTTTTCAGATGTCCTTGGGCCATCTGTATGTCCTCCAGGAGAAGTGTCTATTCACATCCTTTGCCCATTTTTAATTGAATTGTTTGTCTTCCTAGTGTTGAGTTATATCAGTTCTTTATATATTTTGGAAATTAAACCCTTGTGCAATGTGTCATCGGCAAATATGTTCTCCAATACAGTAGATTCCATTGTCATTTTGATGCTGGTTTCTTTAGCCATGCAGAAGCGTTTTAATTTGATATAGTCCCATCTGTTTATTTTTTCATTTATTTCCCTTGCCTTAGGAGATACATCAGCAAAAATATTGCTATGTGGGACATCTGAAATTTTACTGCCTATTTTTTCCACTAGGACTTTTAGAGTATTGTGACTTATATTTAAGTCTTTTATCCATCTTGGGTTTATTCTGAGGTATATGGTGTAAGTTGGTGGTCTAGTTTTGTTTTGTTTTGCATGTACGAGTCCAGTTCTCCCACACCATTTACTGATGAGGCTGTTTTTACTCCATTGTATGCTTGTGCCTCCTTTGTCAAATATTAATTGACAATAGAAACATGGGTTTGTTTCTGGGCTCTCTTACACTGTTACATTGATCTATGTGTCTGTTCTTATGCCAGTACCAGGCTTTTGATTACAATGGCCTTTTAGTATAGATTGAGATCAAGTATTGTGATCCCTCCTACTTTGTTCTTCTTTCTCAAGATTGCTGAGGATATTCAGGTACTTTTTTGGTTCCATATAATTTTTTGAAGTATTTGTTCTAGATCAGTGAAATATGCCATTGGTATTTTAATAGGAATTGCATTTAATCTATAAATATCTGTGGGTAGTATGGACATATTAATGATGTTAATTCTTCCAGTCCATGAACAGGGTATATACTTCCATTTATTTATATCTTCCTCAATTTCTATCTTCAGTGTTCCATAGTTTTCTGAGTACAAGTCTTTTACCTCCTTGGTTAAATTTATTACTAGATACTTTATGTTTTTGGTGCTATAGTAAATGGGATATTTTTCTTAATTTCTCTTTCTGCTGGTTCATTTCTAGTGCACAAAAATACCTTCAATTTCTCAATATTGACTTTGAATCCTGCTACTTTGCCAAATTCACGTATTAGGTGGAGTGGTTTTTTGGTGAAGTCTGTAGGTTTTCTATGTACACTATCGTATTGTCTGCAAATGACAGTTTTACTTCCTCATTTATGATTTGGATGCTTTTCATTTCTTCTTTTCTGATCATTTTGGCCAGGACCTTCAGAACTATGTTGAATAAGAATGGTGAAAGCAGACACTTTTGTCTTGTTCTTTATCTTGAGGGAAATGTATTTAGTTTTTGCCCATTGAGTATGATGATGTTTCTTTCATATATGGCCTTCATTGTAGAGGGTGCACCCTCTCTTCCCACTTTGCTGAGTATTTTGATCAAAATGGGTGCTAGATTTGATCAAATGCTTTCTCAGCATCTATTTATAAGATCATATGATTTTTGTCTTTCATTTTGTTTATGTGATGTATCACACTTACTGATTTGTGAGAATTGTACCATCCTTGCATCCCTGGAATAATGGTGTATGATCTTTTTAATGTATTGTTGGATTTGGTTTGCTAGTATTTTGTTGAGAATTTTAGCATCTATAGTCATCAGAGATATTGGCCTGTAATTTTCTTTGTTGTGTCTTTACCTTGTTTTGATTTAGGTTAATACTGGACTCATGAAAAGGTTTTGGGAGTCTTTCCTCTCTTGAATTTTTTTATAATAGTTTGAGAACAAGAAGTGTTAGTACTTCTTTGAATGTTTGGTAACATTCACCTTGCAAAGCCATCAGGACCAGGGCTTTTGTGTGTCTGTAGTTTTTTGATCACCGCTTCAATTTTGCTAGTTTTTATTGGTCTAATCAGGTTTTCTGCTTCTTCCTGATAAAGTTTTGGAAGGTTGTATGTCTCTAAATATTTAACCATTTCACTCAGGTTGTTCAATTTCTTGGCATATAGTTGTTCATAGTAATTTCTTACAGTCCGTTGTATTTCTGTGTTATCAGTTGTTACTTCTCTTTCATTTTAGATTTTACTTATTTGAGTCCTCTCTCTTTTTTCTTCACGAGTCTGGTTAATGGTTTGTCAACTTTGTTTATCTTTTCAAAGAACCAGCTTCTGGATTCATTGATGCTTTGAATTTAGGGTTTTTTTTAGTCTCTATTCATTTAATTAAGCTGCGATCTTATTTCCTTTCTTCTATTTGCTCTGGACTTTGTTGTTGTTCCTCTAGGTCTTTTAGATGTAGGGCAAGTTGTTTATTTGAGATTTTTCTACTTTCTTTAGGTAGGTCTGAATTGCTATGAACTTCCTCCTCAGGACTGCCTTCACTGTGTTTCACAGGTTTGGGGATGCTGTGTGTTTATTTTCATTTGTTCCCAGATACTTTTTGATTTCTTCCTTGATCTCATTGTTAACCCATTCGTTATTTAACAAAAGGTTATTCAACCTCCATGTATTTTAATGTTTTGGAGTTTTATTTCTTGAGGTTGGTCTCTAGTTTCAAGCTGTTGTGATCTGAGAAGATGATCGGTATGATCTCAATTTTCTTGATTTTGTTAAGGCTTGTTTTGTGTCTATCACATGGTCTGTCTTTGAGAATGATCCACATGTGCTGGAGAAGAATGTGTATTTTGCTTCTTTGGGGTGAAATGTTCTATAAATATCAATTAAACCCATTTGATCTGGAGTGTCTTTCAATTCTTCATTATTTTTATTGATTTTTTTGCTTGGAAGATCTATCAAGTGTTGACAGTGGGGTGTTGAAATCCCATACAATGAGTGCATTGCTATCTATCTCTTTCTTAAAGTCCTTCAATATTTTCTTTATATATTTAGGTGTGCCAATATTGGGTGCAAATATGTTTACAAGAGTTATGTCTTCTTGTTCTACTGCTCCCTTAAGCATTGTATAGTGATCTTTTTTTTCTCTTGTTATGACCTTTGATTTGAAGTCTATTTTGTCTGATCTAAGTATTGCTACCCCCACTTTTTTTTCATGCCTATTTGCAGAGAACATTTTTTCCACCCCCTCACTTTTACCTGTGTATATCTTTTGTTCCTAGGTGGGTCTCTTGTAGACAGCATATATGCGGGTTGTGTTTTCTTATCCATTCAACTACTTTATGTCTTTTGAGTGGAGCATTTAATCCATTTACATTTAAGGTTATTATTGATAAGTACTTAGTCGTTGTCATTTTCCCTTTGTACCTGTGTTCTCTCTCTCTCTCTCTCTCTCTCTCTCTCTCTCTCTCTCTCACTTCTTCTTAAAGCAGTACCTCTGGAATCTCTTGCAGTGATGGCTTGGTGGAGATGTACTCTTCTAGCCTTCTTTTGTCTGGGAGCTCTTTATTTCACCTTCCATTTTAAATGACAGCATTGCTGGACAGAGTAGTATTGGTTGCAGGTCCTTTCTTTTCATTACTTAGAATATTTCACACCAGTCCCTTCTGGTTGTAGTGTTTCTGTTAAGAAATAAGATGATAGCCTTATCAGAGCTCTCCTGTATGTTATTAGCTGTTTCTCCCTTACTGCCTTTAAGATTCTCTCTTTGTCTTTAAATTTTGCCGTTTTACTGTAATATGTCTTGGAGTGGGCCTCTTTGGGTTCATCTAAATTGGGGTCCTTAGTGTTTCCTAGGCTTGTGTGACATTTTTTCCTCACCAAGTTAAGAGTGTTTTCTGTCATTTTTTCAAACAGATTTTCTATCCTTTGCTCCTTTTCTTCTCCTTCTGGCATCCCAATGATGCTAACATTGTTATATTTCATATTGTCCCAAAGTTCTCTAAAAACTATCTTCATTCTCTTTGGGCCTTTTTTCATTTTGTTGCTCTGACTGGATGTTTTTTCTCCCATGACTTCCAGCTCACTGATTCAATCCACTGCTTCGTCTAGCCTGCTTTTAATTCCATCTAGTGTGTTCTTCATTTCAGATATTGCATTCTTCCTTTCCATCTGGTTCTTATTCAAGGTTTCTATGTCCTTTTTCATGCTGATGTAGGTCTTACTAAGTTCCTTGTAGTTCTCACTAAGTTTCTAGAGCATCCTTATAACCATTATCTTGAACTCTATGTCTGATAAATTGCTTGCCTCAATTTCACTTAGCTCTGTTTCTGGAGATTCCTCCTTTTCTTTCATTTGAAGGTTATTTCTTTGTATCCCCATTTTAGTTGTGTCTTTGTTTCTATGCACTGGATTTGTTTTCTTTGACTCTCTGTCTTGTGGAGTGGCCTTGAGTGTTAGGAGTCCTGTGGGCCCTAGTGGTGCAGACTCCTTGATCTCCTGAGCTGTATGCTCTAGGAATGGGTTATGTGGACTTTCCTGTTGTATTTGGGTCCTTATTGTTACTGTCCCATTTGTTGGTGGGAACTCACCTCCATCTGGCTAAGAGGCTCAACCTCCATCACGTGTTGTATGCTGTTGTATAGGAGCTGGAAGGACAAAGAAAAGCAACGCCAAAACAAGTATCATCACCACAGCAATATCAATAGCAGAAGATAAAGAATACTAAAAGCAGAAGGAGACATGGAATAGTAGAGAAAGGGCAAAAAAGAATATGAGAGGGCCAAAGAAAAGAAAAATGATTATGAGAGAAGAAAGGGGAAGAGAACAACTACTCGTAATGAATTGAAACAGGAAAATGGGGAAAAGAAACAGAAAAAGTAACAAAAATAATAAAAGGAGAGAAGATAGGAATGGTGGAGTAATCAAAGATAAGAGTAAAATAGGAGATATGAAAGAAAATCAGAGAACCAAAAATAAAAGAAAAATTAGATTAAAAAATTAATACAAAGGCTATGAAAAAATAGCTAAGATAATGAGAAAAGAGCCAAGTATATTTGTCTTAGCACAGTTTAGATCTTGCCTTCTGGTTTCTCCTTTTGAATACTCCTCTGATGTCTGAGTCTGGGGTAGGCCAACGATAGGTGTTGTCCACATCTGGTCCTCAGTTACCTCTTTGAAGCTACTTGTGATCCACAATTTGTGGCTGACTCCTCCAAGCTTGGCTGCTCTCAGGGTAGGCCAAGCTGTTGTGCAAAGCTGGCTTCTATTAACACTGAGTGTAGGGGTGTGCCAGCAAATGCCCCAGGTCCCCATGGGAACCACCTCTGCCAGTCTCTGCCTGCTGTTCTTCTGTTAATCTTAGACTAGTCACAGAATTGACTATTTCTGAGAGGGCTTGTAGTGGATACAGGGGCCTATGATTCCTGGATCTCCTTTGACAGGTGTCTTTCAGACTTCAAGGAAGCTGGTGGGTTTTTTCCCTACTACCTTAAGCCACTTAGTCTGAATCTGTCCAGGATTATTTCCCTGTACTTATCTGGTCAGGGCCCCTCATAGCCTTCCAGAGCCCAGATTTTGGGTCAGCCCGATGCCAGAAGGGTGTTTCTGTGGCTCTCCCATCAGGGGGAAGCACCAGTCTGTTTGCCAGGATAGTGTATGGATTGGCTGTACCCCACCACCAGTCTCTGATGACCTCTGAGTCTGTTTATGTTGCTTTCTCCTCAGCAAGGGTTAAGATGCAGGATTGAAGGAAAAACAAACAAACAAACAAAAAGAATACCAAGACAGAATAAAACTGAGTTGTGGCAAGGGGATTTCCAGAGAGTGGGGGGAGTGGTATCCCACAGGGTATAATAAGTGATTTTTCCCTGGGAAGGGCTAGCTCTTCTCAAGAAAGATGGTTGCTGTGTAGCCCATGTATATCTAAGCCCCCCAAATCCCACAGCTGCTCCCTCATGCCTCCCACTCCAGGCTCTCCTTGTGCAACTCCAGTCTGTGCCATCCTCTCTTCATGGAGTCCCAAGGTGGGTAGCCACAAACACACAACCTGGGCTTTGTCCCTTTAAGGAAAAGAAAAGGTGGTGGGTTTATCTCTGGTGGTTTTCATCTCTCCCCAGAGCAGAGAGCCCCTACAGTGCAGACTCCTTGATCTCCTGATGTGGCTACTCTAGGAATGTCCTTTGCGTGGGTTATGTGGACTTTCCTGTTTTATTTGGTACCTGAGTTTTCACTGGCTCATTCATTCAAGTGAACTTTCCCCCATCTGGCTGAATAAGGGGTTCAACAATTACCATGCTTGTCTCTGCCTTAAGAGGGCTTCTAGGTATGGATTGGCTCCCTAGTTGAGGCACATACAGGAGGCCACCTATCAACTCTTCTCTCTCACACTGATGCCTCTCCCCTTCTCTCCCAAATCAATAGAATATATCCTGTGTGCATCACCTTCTTTTAAGTTTCAATCAACCTGATGCAATGGAGGAGAGAAGGGAAGAGTCCAGCAACAAAACTATAACATGGGATGGTGGGAAGGTGATTGCACCACTCACTCCAGTGAGTTTCAGCCTCAGACTCCTGCCATTGTGCCACCAGCGCCACCCTGGCTTCCTCTCTCTACCCCAGGTGCTCCCAGCTCCCTGGCTGATCTGCCTCCTCCCCAGTCAGACTGGGTCCCATTCGTGGTTCCAGCAGCACCTGGGCCAGGGAAGCTGTAGCTCCCTCTATGGCAAGTACTGCAGTCCCCTGGATCCTGGCTCCCAGCAGTGGCAGGGTATGTGGCTTGGCCTGGCAGGTGAGGAGATCACAGAGGCAAGTCGGGGGGTCAAGCTACAGCCATTCTAGTGGCTTCTTCCCTAGGGAGATTTTGGCAGCCTTCCTGTGTTTGCTTGATAGGTAGGCTTGCTAGTCTCCAGCTTTTGGAAGAGTGGCCTTATGTAGTAGGTGTTCTGTGGGGCCCATGGCAGTCTGCCTGGTCACCCAATCCAAGTGTTTCAGGTGCGCCTTTTGTGTGGGTTGAGTGTGTCCTCCTGTTGTAGTCGAGCCTTGATTGCTGTTGACATACTAGTGAAAAGTATTGACCCTTGGGCTGCTTGGTTGTGAGGACTGGCCATGACTATAGTGGAGGAGCTATTGTGTAGGGGCTGACCCTACAGAGCAGGACTCAAATTAGAGGAGGGGCTTTGGTTCCTGCTGAGTCTGCTGCTTGGGTATGTCAACGAGGACATGGTTGGGTGTTATTCTGTGTGGTCTGAAGCTGGCCACTGGGAGGGGCTCTGGTGCAGGCCAAGATTAGCCACTGCCTCTGCCCTGTCTGGGCCTGCAAGTTGGGTAGAGTAGGATACCTATGAGTCACCTGGGAAAGGTATCTGTGTTATCTAGGTTGATGGAAACTCAAATATGGTGCCCAGCTGTGTGTGGGATGGGTGGAGAAATGCTTCAACAAAGGAATAACAGCTTCTGTCAGCACTTCTATCTGGGAGAAATCTGCCTCTCTAGCCCTTGCCCTGAAGCCAGATAATTCAGTTCCTCTGCTATTTCCCTTGGCCTTTTGAGCTGCTGTCCCAGTGCTGGAGCTCAGAGTAAGTGAGCCTGAGTGAGTCCGAGTGCTGGTCCTTTAAGAGGATCACCTAGGATTCCAGCAGCCCTTCCACTCTGTCAGCCACAATCTCTGCTGGTTCTCTGCTGATTTTTAAGTTATGGAGACTACTCTTCTTGGCCCTGGAACTTAGGGCTGGGGGGCTTGGTGTGAAACTGGGGACCCCTTGCTCTTCAGTTGACATATCCCTCCTTACTTTTACAATAACTGCCGCACATGGGTGTGGGACCAGTCCCTTCCACGTCTTCACCCCTCCTACCAGTCTTGATGTGTTTTTTTCTTTATAGCCTTAGTTATAAGATTTCTGTTCAGCTAGATTTCAGGCAGTTCTCAATTATGGTTGTTCTGCACTTTAGGAGGCAAGCACAGTGTTTACCTGCTCTGCCATCTTGACTGGTAGCCCCTCCACTTTTCTTGAGTTCTAGTCTTTAACTGATAATATTCAAGTTTAGAATATTACCATCTTTCTAGCTTTTCGTGTAAACTTATTTGACTAAGTAACAAAATAATTTTGCTTTTTAAGACTGTTATTTGTTTTATTTGGGACTAGCCATCAGGGGTTAACACTATTCAGGTAGTCACAGCTGAGGAGCATGCTGGGAACACAGGGGTCAAAGTCAAGGAGATAGACTGACCAAGGAAGTAATAAAAATATTGGACAATTCAGGGTTGCAATTAACAACCCTAGGAAGGAGATCTGTGATTAGAGATGAGCTCCAAGAACCATTATTTCTTATTATCATTATATCATTACTCCACAATATAGTACCTGTCATGTGGTGGATGATCAATAAATATATCTTGATTGAGTTAATAAATTAATTAATGGTCAAGAAATTAGGAATGTCATTTCTAGGAGGTCCTTTAATAAAACTGTATTCTAGTAGCCCAGGCTTGGCTATTGTCCAGTTATCAATTTATTGCTGCCAAACTTTAAATTTATGCATCTTTGCCCCACTTTGTTACACTGAAACTGACTGAAACTTGTAAATATTCCTTAACCAGTAAGCACACAATCAGTATTGCAAATAGAGGGCACTGGATGGACACTGTAGAAAGAAGGGGTCTTGTTCTGGATCTGGTATAGTTTTTCCTTCTAGGTAATTAAGTGTGCAGCTGCAAGTGGCACTCACCCCCGTCCCCAAGTAAATCTTACAGTGACCCTAGTCAGTGGCTATCTCTGAATCAGGAAAACATATCATTTTTTGTCTTTCTAGTGAGCTTCATGGGCATCCCAGAGTGTGGCTTCTTTGCAAATCTCACCATTAACCCAGGAAGTGTCTTTCTAGTGAGTTTTGCATCTTTACTGGCACCCTAGGTGACTCTCCAGTGAGTCTCATTAATATTTCAGTGGCAGCTTCTTGGAAAATCTCTTAGGCAGCTGCCAGGCCAATCCTGAGGCACCTCAGCAAACTTCTTGGTCATCCACTGGGCCACATCTGCATTCTCTTTTAACAAGGTATAAATCTCAGATGTGGGCAGGGCTGTCTTCCTAGATTGCTCCTTCCTGTTTTGCCTCCACTCTATAGTGGGAGCTGCTCCCTATATTTGCTATTCTTATAATCTTTAGAATTCTCTAAGAAGTTGATATCCTTTTATTAGTTCACAAGTCTTTATGTTAAAATTTTCCTGTTCAGATAACTACTTTCTCTTTCTTGACTCGATGCCAATGGGTATAGCTAAGGAGGGAGACTCTCACATTGAGAAGGTCGCTTAATACCCCTTAGTCCTGGCTCTTGTTCCCTGCAATATATCTTCCATGTGGAATCTCTTTTTATCTCTGCAGTCATCATTGTACCAACCTCAAGGAGACAGAGATCCGACATGAAAGATTAATTTCAGATTTTTCTGAAAGGAGAGGTAATTGTCATTGATATATTTATTATCTAGCTGATGCTTCCATGATTTCAGAAGAAAGATAACATAACCTATAAGTAAGTAGTCGGTGCCTACCTCCACACCTCACCCCCCCACTGGGATGGAGCTAGGATGAAGAGGCATCATCATTTTTTTCAATAACGTCATTGTCTCCTTTCATGAACTACTTAAACATATAGAAAAGGAGCATGTCATTGTAAAAACAAAAGTAACATTGCAACTTAAGAAAATAGAAAGCAATTACACTTCTGCAAATCTTGCTGCAGGGATTAAATATAATTTAGCCGATAATATCCATTCGTACATTTAACTTAGAAAGTGCTCACAGGAGACCAACTTTTAATAGTAAAAAAATAGAAATGGACCTTGCTATGCCCTCTGAATCATGTGAAATAATAACTAGGTCATGCTAATGAGCAAAAACTCAGGATGGTACCAAAGCAATCAATAGTACAATGTGCACTGGATTACTTTATTAATAATCTAACAGAATTTAGATATTAGATTATGTTTCCCATGCAGAAAAAATTCAGAAGGACCATATTTTGTGCTACATTATCTTGATGGCTTTTAAATTAAGCTTTATAGTGTGTCACAGCTGTCAGCCTCCTCACCATTATCATTATCAGCAAACACTTAGTGCACACCGCTGTGTAAACAGCACTACGGGACTCATTAAGGGGAAAGAGAAATAATTTCCTGTCCTTGAGATAGCAGAGGGGATAATTATTTACTTTGAATACTGTAGTTCATTTAGCAGTGAATAAGCAGGAGATCTTGGAATTCAATGCCATGACATTTTTATACAATTTCATCACTAGAGCAATAACATCAATATTTTTGGATTTGGTCTTCTACATTTTGGATTATAAAATAGTGTATTTGTATATTGTATAAGAGTTAAATAAAATAGCAACTGAATAATAAAAACTAAAATTCTTCCTTAGTAATATTCATGAACATTTGCTTCATGCTTGCTAATTTGTATGATGTTAATTATGTGCCAGCTGTGTTCTAAGCAATGTTCACATGCACATGTACACTTTACAGACAGAGAACTGAAGGATCTAGAGAAGATATACAGTAAGTGGTCAGGATTCAAATTTAGAAGGTCTGATACCAAAGCTTCCACCCTTGCCCACTACTCCATATGACTTCCCTAAGCCCTCACCCAGACATTATCCCAGACGCCATTACTACCAGAAGTCATCACTACCAACAAGGAGTATGTGTTATTCTAGAGCCCATTCTATGCATTGAAATTCTTATATGTACATACATGCATATCTTTTAATAATGTAAATGGAATCACAGTAAACTATTTTTATTTAAAAATTTTAGACATTGTTCTATATTTTATTTTTAAATTTAACTTTTGATATAAATGGATATAGCTTCTTTTTATGTAAGGTGTAAACATCTCGGGACCTCACACAGTTCTCCCAATTGCCATCAGCTACCTCATCCTATTTTCCTGAATCTCATCAATGGTCTGAAATCTCTTCCCTTTCAAAGGTGATTTTAGTTTGGGAAAAGCCAGAAGTTGCAGGGTGCCAAATCTGGGCTGTAGGGGCTGAGTCACCTGCGTGACTTAGCATTTTACCAAAAAACTCTGCATGAGACTGATGCATGAGTGACTGCGTTGCAGTGATGCAGCTGCCAATCACCAGTTGCCCATAGCGGGGGCCTTTGGAATCATCTGAATAGTTTGTGGAGGAATATTCAACTTAATGCAAAATTTGATACAGATTCATTGCTCTACTCACTGTCTAATTGAATGACACAGTACACTTGCTCACTCAAAGGCATCTACCACCCCACTGACTAGTACAGTGAAGTCATCATTGTTCACTCGTACACATTCCAGTCCACTCTCCTTGGCCGTCAGGTTACATTGACATTGTACAAATCATTCTCATTACATTAAAAATGGCTGGAACTTTTCCAGACAGACCTCGATATATATACACACACTCATAAATATACTTCTGAAAGTACATATATATTTAAATGGATTTTTAATATTCTGTAATTCAGATGTATCACTTGGACATTATAAATTAATAGATATTTTAGATGCTTCCTTTTTGCTTTTATGTATAATACTGTAGCATACATGCTTGTGCAAATATATTTGTACATATATGGAATTTGGGGAGAAAGATTTCTAGTAGTAAACTAGTTGGATCAAAAGACATGTATAGCAATGATTCTGGTGCTTTTTGTGCTCCCTAAAATGCTGTGCTCTGATCATATACAAGGCAAGTATGACCCTATCAATAATCTGTGTTGTTTAATGTTTAACTGAGGTGCCCTGTCACTCCTTCACATATCTATCTGTGCCAGATTACAAAGGAGAGAACAGTGACTTTTTCTTTTTCTTTTTTAGTGCATATACCAGTGTATTGAAAAATCAAGTTCTTAACAAAGTATCCTTGGTAACTATAATGAATTTCTGTAAGGCCAGAGTTTTACCTACACCTAATTATTTTTCAGTGCATGAAACAAGATTTTCAGTGATACAGAATCTGAGTCTTAGTCCATTTGGGCTGCTATAAAAATTTGTCAACTACTGGGTGGCTTGTGAAAAACAGAAATTTATTTCTTATAGTTCTGGAGGTAGTAAGTCCAAGATCAGGGTGCCAGCATGGTCTCATGAGGGCCATCTTCCAGGTAGCAGACTTGTCATTGATGTTTCACACAGCGAAAGGGGCTTGGTTCTGTGGGACCTCTTCTGTAAGAAACTAGTCCCATTCTTAAAGCCTCCACCTCATGATGTATTCATTTCCCAAAGGATTCACCTCCTAACACTATCACATTGGATTATTAGGATTCCAACATGTGAGTTTTAGGGAACACAACCATTCAGACCACAGTATTCAGTGAATTTGTTGTAAGTATTCTGTAAGAAAAGAGAGTCACCTTTGACTTTCTTTTGTCTAAATCTATCAACTCTTAGGCAAAAATTGTTTGGTTTTGTGACATATACTTATGGCTGCCATAGGTGAGGAATTGTTACATCTTGATTTCAGGCTAAACAAATGATGTTATTGCATATTCAACTGAAACTTTATTTGTAGCACAATTGTGTTTCATAAGAAAGATTAGTGACAATGAATAGTGAAGGTCTGAAGGGTCTTCATTGGGTTCCCAGTGGACTTAGGTTGGCTGTTCTTACTCTTTCTCTCACTATCTTTTCACGTCACAATTTCCGTCCTTTCCCACCCCAAGATAGATAATTTTCTGCAGGGAAAATTTTGAAAAGGTGGAGTTTGGGTATTAAAAGAGTATCATTACCACTTTATATTTATAGAGTTGGTTTTGAACTTCTGCAGCTTTTGGGGACATCCAAATCTTGGTACTCTTTTCTCCTGCAGCTTGTTGGATTATTAATATATGTCACCTGTAATATTCCCACACATATATAATTGTTTAGAAAAAAAATTTAAATGCCTGCTCCAGCTAGCATCATGATTCAAGTTTCTAAAATTCATTAATTCTTTTGAAGTAGTTAAAATGATGAAGCAGGGAAATTAATAGGCTTTTTCTCTTATCGAAATAATAGTTTATGTCAAGAATTGAGCAAGTGACAAATGAACAGCATGGATATTACAGAGCTTTTTTATTCTTTGTTAAATTATTTTTTGTCATAATTGTATGTACACATAGATTAAGATTCAAATAATTTTCAAATTTTATAAGAAAAAAGTCACAATAGAACCATATCCCAACCCAAACATACACATTTCTCCCTTTCATCAATTTTATTAATAACTTTGGTGTTAACCTTCATGTCCCTAAATAACATGCTTGATCTGTTATTTCACAGTGTTTTAGTTTTAGGCTGTGCTTATTAGCTTCTGTTTTGGGAGAAAAAAGGTTTTAACTCTTTTTGCCTTCTTTACCCTTACTTCCTAATGGTACCCCTTTTATTCCTATTCCCAAATATATAATTTCATTTTAACTTTGGATAGACAAATGTTTTTTGTTTATATTAGCATAATTATGCAAACACAATTTATGGTAAAGCAATGTAGTATTTATGCTATTTGTTTTCCATTCCTACACAACTCTCATTCCTTGGTATTATTGGTTTTGTTGTTTGTTGTTTGCTGCTACTAACTTCTTGCTTGGTTTCCTATGTACATATCAGTCTTCACCCTAATCTCATTGGCAAGTATCCCACTTTGCTCTAAATAAATGCAGATGTATCACTGTGTCATCCCAGATAAATCACTGCCAGAATCTGCCACTCTGCTCATGCACATTTCTTATCCTGGCCCCTTTCATTTCATCTGGGTTGGCTCTGCTATTGTCTGCATTGCATCCCTTCCTATGCGTTGCTTATTGCCTCATCTTAGTGGAGCACAGCTTTCAGTAGCTCTGAGAACAATCTGATAGTAACCAGAGAGGAGGGGGGAGAGGGATAATAGGGGATAATTGGGGGCCATCAAGGAACATGTATGAAAGACACATAGACAAAGCCAAAGGGGGTGGGTTCAAGAGTAGGAGATGAGGATGGGGGATCGTGGTAGGGTGAAAATGGAGACAATTGTACTTGAACAACAATAGGAAAAAAAAGAATACAGGGGAAGTAAATTTTTTGAAACTTGCTTTCCTGAAATCATCTTTATTCTACCTGCACGCTTCATTGATAGAGGGCCATGTTTTGGTGCCTTCTAGCTTCTGGTGTTGATGCTGAGAAGTTTAATAACTATTCTGATTCCAGTCCTTTACATTTAAATTATTTTTGTTTTCAAAAGCTTAGCCCTTCTTTTTGTCTGAAGTTCTCTGAAATTTCCAAATTACGTGCCTTGATGTGGGTCTGTTTTCATCCCTATAGCTGTACCAGGAATTCTAACAGTCTGAATAGTTACATGAAGCATTTTAAATATATATATTTCCCAGTATACTGAGTATTTCCCAGTAAACTTAGTATACTCATTATATTTAGTATAATGGGAAATACTCAGTAGAAAGGTAGAAAGGTTGGGATATCAAAATTTAGAAAATTTCCTAAAAATTGGGCTAAAAAAAAGAAAAAAGAAGTATAAAAGAAGGGAAAAATTTTGAATTATTTCACTGGTAATTTATTTCCTTTCAGTCTTGTTCTTGCTTTGGGTCCTCCTATTATTTGATGTTTGATTTTCTGAACTGATCCTCAGGTTTTATCTCTTCTTTTATACTTCTTTTTTCTTTTTTTTAGCCCAATTTTTAGGAAATTTTCTAAATTTTGATATCCCAACCTTTCTACCTTTCTACTGAGTATTTCCCATTATACTAAATATAATGAGTATACTAAGTTTACTGGGAAATACTCAGTATACTGGGAAATATATATATTTAAAATGCTTCATTATATATCTGACTCTTACTTCTAAAATAATATTATTGTTTCCTGATTAAAATATCTTCTGTTACCTATTGATGGGTAGGTAATATATTGGGTAGTGGAAATTATTTTTTGTCTTCTTATGTGTGCAAGATCTTTATTTTCTCCTAACTGATTTTTAAAAATAATGTTTATTTTTTCCTCAAACTTTCATCATAGCAGGTTTTCTCAGATGCCCATTCATCCTCGTATGTTTATATTTACTAGTGGTGTACTATAAGAGTTGATTGGAGATGCTGAGCTCACAGTGGGTGACTGGGTTTACTGCAAGTGATTGCCTGAGTCATGTAGTTGGGAAAAAACCTGATGTCAGTAACTCTAATTCTTTCCTACTGATTCTCCCCAGATCAGAATCTCCCGAGTCTGCCTAGAAGGTGAAGCCTTGGTGGCAGTATTATGGAGTCCTATAGAAGAAAGACAGTTCGGTGGGAGGTGCAGGTGTTTCAGCATCCAATATGTTGACAGTCACTTGTGACTTCTTTTTTTAGCTATTGTGTGTTTGCCTCAGTAATTTGGGGATAATTACACATCTATCTCATAGGGCTGGGTTAAGAATGGAGTCAATGAATGTAAATGCTTAGAAAATACCTGGCACATAGTAAGTACTACACAGGTGTAGCTATTACTATTTTCTTTTGTGAGGCAGTTTAAAGAGCCTGTATTTGAGAATAAAATTTAATTATTTGTTTGCTTGCTTATTTATTTATTTTTCTAGAGATGATGGATATAGAGACCTATTTATTACTCAAATAGACTTTCAACCATGTTCCACTTTCAGAGGATGGTGTCACCAAGTCCTAAACTTTAAAAGGTTCAAAGATTGCTTTTGGCTCTCCTTACAGCAGCTGCTTCAAGTTCATTTGGGGGCATACTAAATCTACTTGTTCATCTTCTTTGGGCCTTTAAAAATTTTGTTGCTTTTTCTCTTTTCTCCTGTTCTTCACATCATTGTGAGTGTATATATCTTTAAAAAGTCTCTTTATTATTATCTTAATAATAATGCTTATTAAATCACTTTGTTTATATTCAAATCACTTTTCAAATTCCTGTATTTTTTATTGTATTTTTCCTGTTACCATTTATCCTTCATAAACCCTCCCTGCAATCACCACACTGTTGTCCATGCCCACAAGTCCTTTTTCCTTTTTTAATTGGTCCCTAACCACCCCGCTCCAGATCTGTCAGTCTGCTCTCAATCATTATTTTTTAAATGCAGTAACACTTGAATTGTTTCACTTAATGAAGAACTGATGTCAGTCTGAGTGGTTTGGGTCCAGACATTTGTTTCAGATAATAGAACCTGAGGATATATATGTATTACATACTGTATTACAAGGATATATGTGTATACAGTTATGCGAAGATAATTAACATAAATAAATGTTGATTTTGTTTGAGCTACAGGGAAAAAAAGAGAGATCTATCCATTCTGACAACCTTTGCCTTTTAATTGCATTTTAGGTAATTCATATTTGATGTAATTACTATTATGTTTGGGTTTACACCTACTTTATCACTATTTTTTATATCTAATGTTTTTGTTTCTTTGTTTCTCTTTTAATTCCTTCTTTTGTGTAAAATTTTGATTTATCACTTTAATTCCATGTTTATATTTTATTGCTGATTTTTTGAAATCTGTCTGCCTGTTTACCTATTCATCTATCAGTCGTTTTCTTTTGTATTACAATATACTTCTTTAACTTACCTCAATCTCCTTGAGTTTACATTTATAAAATATAGCAAATTTGTCCCAATATGATGCTATATTTTTGCTCTATTCTTTGCTGTAATTATCATACACACATCTGATAATATATTATTAGAGTCAGTGCTTTAAACATTCTTATGTTTAAAATAAAATAAAAACAAAAGGGAAAAATATGCATATACAGTCTTTATATTTCCCTACCTGTTTACCATTTCTGGTGCTTGTTATTTCTTACTGGGGCCTCACGTTATCATCTATAGTCACTTCCTTTCAACCTAAAGAATTTGCTTCAGTGTTTGTTGTAGTCCAGGTAGTCCTTCAGTTTTTAATCTATAAATGTCTGTATTATTTCTCCTTCATTTTTGAAAAAAAATAGCTGATTATCAATGTCTTGGGTAACAGCGTTCTCTTCTTTGAATACTTCTCTTATGCCTTCTGATTTCCATTGTTTCTGATAAGAAGTCAGGTGTTAATCATTTGTTTAGTTCCTTGCATGTGAAGAGTTACTATATTGTTCTTGAAGGCTTCAAAATTTTCTTTTAGTATTTAGCTTTCATTAGTTTTGTTATCATGTGTGAATTTCTTTGCATTTATCTATCTTTGATCAGCTTCTTGGATGTGTCCATTAATGTTTTTCATCAAACTAGTAATAATTTCAGCCTTTATTTGTTCAAATATTTATTCTGCCTTTTTTTATTCTCCTCCTGGAGCTGACAGTACACATATGTTTATATGCTTCATGGAACCCAACAGGTTTCTGAGGCTTTCTGTTCATTTTTCTTCAATCTTTGTCACTGTTATTTAAATCAAATAATTTCTATTGATTTACTTTTCAGTCCTCTGTTTTTATCTTGTCTTATTTTGAATATGCCATTGAGCCCATCTTTTGATTCTTCCATTTCAGTTATTATAGTTTTAAATTTAAATTTGTTTTTTTCATACTTTAAATTTTTCTATTGAAATTCTTTATGTACTGAGTCACTGTTATCATATTTTAATTTTTAAATGTAATTTTCTTTAATCTTTTGCACATATTTATTATAATATTTGCTTTGAAATCTTATGTTATTTTTCCCTAAACTCTAGGTAAATTTCAAGAATAAATGCTTTTCAGTTTATCTGACTACAGTTGATTTCAAGACCTTGGGTTATTCTTGTCAGTTTTTTTTTCCAGTTTTATTTTTAATCTTTGTTCAGAATTTGAGGATCTCTTCATACTACAATAATAGAAGCTCTCATCTATTTCTTCCTCATTAATAGAATAGATCATTTATTCCTTCTATAATTAATTTGATTTACCTTATAAACCTAAATGGGGGAGGGAGAATATTCTTCCCTGTGGTCCTGTTTTACTAAGCAGTGACATTAGGTAGAGAATGGTAGCCTCCAGCCATATTAGTCTCCTAACATCTCTGTAACATTGGCAACCTCTTTTCATTTGCATCTAAGGGTCTCATTTATATAATAAAGACTACTGTTTTTAATCCAATTTTTAAAATTCTGCAACTACCAACCGAGGGCATAAACTTTCTGGAAATATGAGAAAGGAGGAAGAGAAGAAACAGTGAGAGTATTGACCAGCAGCAGGGCAGATTTAGGAATTCACTGCAAAGCTCTATTTCATTACTGTGCTATGAGTCACTGTCCTCATAAAAACATGGATAAATACATTTAATAAATTCTTCAAAATAGGATGATACTGAATCATCATCCATCATCTCTGGCGGGCCCTACTGAAGCCCTTGGTCTATAACTATAACAAATTACTACCTTCAACTAATATAGAATCTTATTTTAAAATATGTGTGCTTATGTCTCCCTTTTATTTTATAAAATAATTTCTGAAGGATAGGAACCAGTACTGCCAAATTTACTTTTTAAAGCATTTAACAATGCCATATAAAACTGAGTGCTTTATTCTTTTCTGATGATAATATATGTGACAATACTTTTTAATAGAAACTCATGGATATAATATATGGAGATGAGCTACTTTATCAACAACAGCATCACTATGGGGCAAACAAAGAATATGGGCAAGAGAAAAAATAGACATTTTTTCTAATTGGTAATCAAGGAATTATGCCTGAGACTCAGCCTAGGGAATGTTAAATCAAAGATTTAGGTAATAACTTAGGAATGTAAATATGGAAACAAAAGCTGAGTTCCTTATTTGTGTGAAGTATGAGGGTGGGGTATAGACATAGGCAAGCAGAATTAAGTTGGGGTATAGTCCATATAAGAAAATATTAGTGATATAATAAGGCAAGACAGTCTGGGATTCAGACTTTACCTATGTGAGGCAAGGGTGAAATCTCAGTAAGTAAAAGGATGTAAGTGCAGATCAAGGCAGCGGAAGTCATTGGGCAACTGACTCATGGCCAGGAAAACCAGTTATTGGGGGTATTTTTCAACCAGAGGGATTGGAATTAGACAAGGGCTTCATTAACTGAAGAATTATTTGGCAGGATGATTGAGGTTTGTGACAAGAGTAATTTGGTTATCAGTTGAACATCACAGAAATACTTTTAAGTAGGTTCTGTCTAAGCAACTGTGAAAATGGATTTATTGCCTCTATCAGTCAGGTTATAATCAGTACAATCCAACTCTCTTCACATTTCCTAAGTTTGACCCAGTCCACAGCATCAATACCATCTTTTTAGTGTCAGATATGTTGTGCTTCAAAATGTTTTTAAGATAACTCAATCCCATCATACCAGGACCTCCTGAAAATAGTTTAGTTCATTTATGCCCATAAATACCCCATATGTTTTTGTGTTAATCATATTGGTATGTCTAGTCAGTCATTTCTTTGAGAGGTGAAGGGGACCATAGGAAATTTTATTTGAGGATAAATCTCGTTACCTAACTGTTCTGTAAAACCTTTTAAATTGATTTGTTTTACTTAAATGTGAAATTTCACTTTAGAAAGTATTGTTCCACTCCTCCTTGTTTTGGCCTAAAAACTGGTACATTTTTGTAGGCATCCTGTACCTTACCTAAAAATTAAGAGACTAAGGTAAAATTAATTAAAATATTTAATTTAACTTTCAGATTCTAAAATGTTAGAATGTAATTTAAGGTTCTAGTTTAACTAATACTTTAACATATTTTGAGAAAAAACAAAGTTGGGATTGAAACACCAGTAATCATGGCATCATCTGTTCCAGGTTACCATCTTTACCTTTTTGTATGCCAATGTTTTTGGCTTTTTCTTTGTGCTTCAGAAGTTGTTTGAGACTGCTAAAGAATGTGACTTCATCAGGTTTAATAAATATGGCTGAGATTGGGGGGATCAGTGGTTTATTTGGAACCACTCATGGGGTTAAGATTCACTCACTTAGTCTGTTCACAGAGTTGGGACAGATTCAGCAGAACTATAAACCCTGATGGAGATGATCACAAAATAACCATGGCAATGAAATAGTTTCCTCACAAAGGCAGACTAAAAGGACTAGAGTTGTTAACCTGGAAAGATAAAACTCAAAGGTCATCTGTCAAGATTCTGGTTCTTGATAGAACATTTTTCCCTAAGAAAAGGTATATGCTAAGGATACAGAGGAAAGGCTCACCTTCCCTCCTTCCCACCTCTCTGTCCATATCCTGTAAGAATGCAGCATTCTTTCTGTGTTCTAATCAGGACAGAAATTGTGGGCTTTTTGGAATAAGGAAAGAGACAGTTCCCAACTCCACAAGAAGAAAGCTAAGAGTAAAACAAACAGTTTTAGCCAAGTGGGGTTCTACCTTAGAAGAGCAAAGGCCTTAGCCCATTCACAGCATCTTCTGGGGCACTCAACAAGCTATCCCTGGCCTTGTACTTCCTTTCTCTCTGCAGTATACCGAGACCAATTTCCTTTCTCTTACATAGGACAGTTGCCCATCTCAGATGGATTTCAGTTGTTCATGGCAGCACTTCCCTCACCATTTCCTCTCACTTGAGCAGTTTCCGACCATTTTTAATGACCAACTACATCTGCTACTCACCCTGACATTGCCAGTTACAAAGTTTGGTAGTGCCAGCCAGTATGTAAGGAATAAGAACAACAGGTATAGATTTCTAAATAGTGTGGAGATGTGCTTTTACATTAAAATTCAAAATACAGGCTTTCTTGAAGCCCAAAGGGGAAAACACCCACAGTAATAACACCACTACTAACTATGATTCTAAACAAATAATCACTATTTTACACAATGAAGAATAAATATATGAAGTTATTGCTTTAATAAGTTGTCCAAGAAGGGCTTTATATTTGTATATACATTCAAGGGGAGATTTTACTTCATTTATGGATAAAAGACATATAAATGGTTACTAAATGGAAATGAAAGATTTCCAAACAAAATCTCTGATCTCTGAAAGTTGAATTCATGAAGAGGAAATGCCGAATCTTAGAAACCTCCTGTTATCCTTGTACAAGGTGGAATGCTGACATGAACTCAATACTATTCTTGCCTACATGGAATGTTTCATTTGTCATAAGTCCATATATCAAACAATGCTGGGACTAACTACTTAGGCATCTACTAGAAGAGACAGTCACACAGACACCCTTATCAGCATGGCGTTGCTGAGGCCTAGGGTCTGGGTATGTTTGCACCACTAGGTTCCTAAGAGGAGTCATCAGAGTCTAGAGTCAAACATCTGTTATTCATCTGATATTCATCTGTTATTCATGAGCTGGACATGCTCATCTCTGTAAATCGATGAGATTTACCCCCTCATTTTGATCCTTAGTTCAATTACTTTCCCTTAGTACAAACATCAATGCCATTGTACAATTCTAGTGCATTTGATTTGGCAGGAAATAGAAGATAGAAAACAGAAAGTTCGAGTTTCAAACTTTGAGTCAGAGAGTAATCTGAACTACAGTACTAGTCCCTGGATTACCTCAAAATCTTATATAGTATATAGAGATATAATCTATACTATATGTTACATAAGAATACTAGAGAATGACAATTATAATTATTATTATTATAACTGATAGATTATGATCTGCCTTTTAATTTGCTAGCATAGGTACTTAAAAATAACATCAATTTACTTTTCCAAAGTTTACTATGTTCATATATATTGAATGTAGACATTTTATTAAGGATATTAGAACATGTTTGTTTATTTGGATTAATTTTGTTAAATGTAAGCTATATTGAAGAATTCACTTTTGACTTTATACAACTATGAATGTTAAAATGATTATGTGACTTCTATTATCTGCAAAAGAGATTTTCATTTAAATAGTGACAGCCAATGTATTTCTACAAACCAAATAGCAGAAAATTGACATGCTTCTGTCAGGAAGTATGTCTAATCTAAATTAGATCGACATGGGAAGCAACAGAACAAAATATAAGAGTTAAAATACCTCAGTTTGTGAGTGTACAAACATGTCAAAAATTGTTTGCTCTTTCTGATAGTTGATTCCCTGGCAGTATATATGGTAATTTGTTTTCCTTATGATATCATGCCTTAGCTTTCAGAAGATAATGACTCCTGCAGAAACTATGCTGTTAGTCAAGATTTAAAAATCACTGGGTTGTAACTCTTAAGAGATGAAATGGAAAGATGACCAAAGGCCTAAGACTAATAACTATGTTTTTTCCACCAATCACAACTTTTGCAAATTATAAAATTCAAGGTAATATGAGGAGGGGATGTCACATGGATATATATTTACATCATTGGAGTACATATTTCTTAGGATTTAAAAGATTGGAAATGGTTTGAATCAGAAGAAAAATTAGATTCTTAAGGATACACAAGCTATTAAATTTCTTTTCAAGACATCTTCATCATATAAAGTCCATGTTCAATATTTGCAGGCTTAGAATTTAAAGAATTAATTAGTTCCTTTGTAATTCGTCAAATGTTTAATACATAGGACTAATCATAATTTTGATATTATGTAAAAGCTTGTATTCACAAACATAATGCTATTTTAGGAAAATTCAAAATGAATTAAATCATCAACACAATTTTAAATAATACTTAGATCTCAGAATTAAATTCCAGAAGAGAAAAATTCAATGAAAAGTTAATTTGGAGGCATATTGGCTTTACAACGTTTGTTTTGGAGATATCCAAGATGGTGGAGGAGTAATGGAAGCTGCACTAACCTCTTCCCAAGACCAATCCAGAATTGCAACTAAATTGTAGAGAAATCATCCTGGATAACCAACAGAATACCAGGTGGAGAGAAGCCTCATAACCATTGACAGACAGAAGAAACCACTTCACCACAATGAGACTAGTAGAGAGTGTGGAGGAGGCATGAGAGAACTGGCTGAGCTCCCATGGGTGACAGCTGAAGTTACAGAGGGATATTTCAGCAGCTGGGAGGTTACTCCTGAGATGTGACTTCTAAACCCCAAGCTGGACTCCCTAGCATACAGCACCAGAGTCAGAAAGGAACCCAGATAACATCCAGCTGTGAAAAGCAGCAGGGTTTCTGTCTGGCAGGGAGAGAGCCTCTTAAAAGGCCAATACACAAAATTTCATTTGTAGTCACTTACCCTGGGCTCCAGCAGAGGGAGGGAAGAGTGGACTAGAGACAATTGAAGAGAGTCTGGAGTTGGTGGCTCTGGGGAGGGAACTGAAGGAATACCCACCAGGATCCCTGTGCTGAGTCGTTCCCCACACTACAGAATCTATCCTTCTCAGGCAGAGCACTTCTCTCTAAATGCATCTGGCTGAGGGAAAGCAATAGCCCAGCCCAAAGGAATTACTCTGCCCCACCTTGTGGAGTTTAAGGTGGGCTGCTGATTACAATCAAGGCTATAACATTGATTAGTTTAACAAATAAGGTGGATCTCTAGGAGCTCTACCAGACTTCAGCTGACTCTCCTCCAAGCCCAGTGCTGATAAAAGCTGGCCTTGGTGAGCAGCCTGGCTCTTTCTGCACAAAAACAGGCCCAGCAGAGGGAGCCACATACTGTAGATCACTGATAGCTACAAGCAGGCTGATAAGGGCCAGTCACAAGCAGAATCTGACAGAGGCCTACACCAGGATCTTTGCAGATCTATCTAATATGTAGAAACAAATACAAAGAAGCAGCCAAAGTGGGAAAACAAAGAAACAAACCCCAAATGAAAAAAAAACAAAAACAAAAACAGGAGAATTCTCCAGAGGAAAAGCTAGATGAAATTAAGGCAAGCAATTTATAAGGTAGAGTTTAGAATAATGATTACAAGGATACTCAACAGCATGAAAAAAGACATAGAAACCATAAAGAAGGACAATTCAGAAATAACAAATGCAATGTCTGAAATAAATAATGCACTGGAAGGAATAAACAGTAGGTTAGATGAGGCAGAGGATCAAAGCAGTGATTTGGACGACAAGGTAGAGAAAACACCCAGGCAGGGAAGCAAAATGAAAAAATAATTTTAAAAAATGAGGAGAGCTTAAGAAACATTTTGGACAACATAAAGCATGACAACATCCACATCATGGTAATACCACAAGGAGAAGAGAGTGAACAAAGGATTGAGAACCTATTTGAAGAACTAATGACCAAAAACTTCCTTAATCCGGTGAAGGAAAAAGACACAGAAGTCCAGAAAGCTCAGAGACTTCCAAACAAGTTGGACCCAAAGAGGCCTACGTTGAGACACATCATAATTAAAATTATGGCTGAAAGACAAGGAGAGAATCCTAAGAGCTATGAGAGAAAAGCAGTTAGTCACATACAAGGGAGTACCAATTAGATTGTCCTCTGATTTCTCAACAGAAACATTTCAAACCAGAGGGAGTGACATGAAATATTCAAGGTGATGAAAAGAAAGGACCTATAACCAAGTCTACTTTACCCAGCAAGGCTATCATTTAAAATTGAAGGAGAAATAAGGAGCTTCCCAGATAAGAAAAAGCTGAAGGAGTTTAACACCAAACCAGTACTGCAACAAATGTTAAAGGACTTGCTTTAAGAAGAAGAGAAAGAAAACAAAAACAGAGGAAAATAGTCTAACAAAAAAACCCAAAACTCTACCTACATATCTATAAATAATCACCTTAAATGTAAATGGCTTAAATGATCCAACCAAAAGACATATGGTAGCTGACTGGATAAGAAAACAAGATCCATAAATATGCTGCCTTCAAGAGACACATATCAGATCAAAAGATATACACTGACTAAAAGTAAAGGGATGGAAAAAGACATTTCATGAAATGGAAAGGAAAAAAAAGTGCTGGGGTAGCAGTACTCATATCTGACAAAATAGACTTTAAAACTAAGGCTATAGTAAGAGACAAAGAAGGACACAAAACAATAAAGGGAACAATCCAGCAAGAGGATATAACCCTAGTAAACATTTATGCACCCAACATAGGAGCACCTAAATATGTTAAGCAAATCTTGATGGACATAAAGGGAGAGATCAACACAAATGCAGTCATAGTCAGGGATTTTAACACCCTATTGACTTCAATGGATAGATCTTCCAGGCAGAAAATCAACAAGGAGACAGTGGCCTTAAATGACACACTAGATCAAAAGGATTTAATTGATATCTTCAGAGCATGTCACCCACAAGCAGCAGAATATACATACTTTTCCAGTGCACATGCAATGCTTTCTTGGGTAGACCACACATTAGGACACAAAACAAGTCTCAATAAATTTAAGAAGATTGAAATCATATCAAGCATCTTATCTGACCACAATGCTATGAAACTAGAAATCAATCACAAGAAGAACACTGAAAAACACACAAGGACATGGAAGCTAAATAACATTACTGAAAATGAATGGGTCAACAATGAGATCAAGGAAGAAATCAAAAGATACTTTGAAACAAATAAAAATGAGGACACAGCATTCCTAAATCTGTGGGACACTGGGAAAGCAATCTTAATAGGTATATTCATAGCATCACAGGCCTATCTCAAAAAAAAAAAAAAAAAAAAAAAAAAAAAACAAGAAAAAGCTCAAATAAACAATCTAACTTCACACTTAAAGAAATTTGAAAAGGAACAAAACCCAAAGTGAGTAGAAGAAGGAAGGAAATAATAAATATTAGAGCAGAAATAAACAAGAAACTTTAAAAAAGGCACAGAAGATCAATGAATCCAGAGCTGGTTCTTTGAAAAGATAATAAGATTGACAAAGCTTTAACCAGAGTCATCAAGAAAAAAAGAGAGAACCCAAATAAACAAAGTCAGAAATGAAAGAGGAGAAATAACAACTGATTCCAAAGTAACACAAAGGATTGTAAGAAAATATTATGAACTATATGCTAACAAACTGGACAACCTGGATGAAGTGGATGAATTCCTAGAAACATACACTCTTCCCATACTAAATCAGGAAAAATGAGAGAATCTGAATAGACAGATTACATCTAGTGAAATTAAAGCAGTCATCAAAACCTCCCAATAAGCAAAAGCCCTTGACCGGATGGCTTCATAGGTAAATTTTACCAATCATTCTGTGAATAGCTAACACATCTACTTCTCAAATAATTTCATAAAATTCCAAACAAGAGATGTCTCCCAAACTCATTTTATGAGGCCAGCATTATCCTAATTCCAAAACTAGATAAAGACTCTACAAAGAAGCAAAATTATAGGCCAATATCCCTGATGAACATAGACACTAAAATCCTCAACAAAATATTAGCAAACTGAATACTGCAATGCGTCAAAAACATCATACACCATGATCAAGTGGGATTTATTCTGGGAATGCAAGTTTGGTACAACATTCTCAAATCAATAAGTGTGGCTCCACATCAACAAAATGAAGGATAAAAAGCACATGATCATATCAATAGAAGCAGAATAAGCATTTGACAAAAATCCAGCACCCATTTATGATAAAATCTCTTAGCAAAGTAGGAATAGAGGGAACATACCTAAACATAATGAAGGCCATATATGACTAACCCACTGCCAGCATCATACCCGAAGTGTAAAAACTACCAGTGTTCCCTTTAAGATTCAAATCAAGACAGGGACGTCTGCTTTCACCTCTCGTAGTCCTAGCCACAGCAATTAGACAAAAGGAAGTTTTATTTCTTCTTTCTAAATTGGAAGGATCACAATACCTGATGTTAAACTATACTCAGCCCATTGTAATAAAGATAATCTGGTACTGGCATAGATCAATGGAATAGAATAGAGAGCCCAGAAATAAACCCACACTTTTATTGTCAATTAATATCTGACCAAGGAAGCAAGCACATACAATGGGCTAGAGATAGTTCATTCAATAAATTATGTGAGAAAATTGGACAGATACGTGCAGAAAAATGAAACTAAATCACCTTCTTACACCCTCTTACACAAACAGGAATAAATTCAAAATGTATCAAAGACATAAATGTTAGGCACCTGTCCTTTTGGATCTGGTAGCTCCCAGTTCCTAAAGCCTTGGAATCCTCTACTATATCCTATTTATCTGGTGATATAAGAGAGTGAGCAAAAAGTATCACACAGGGTGTTCTCATAGGCCAAGATGGAAGTGGCAAATAACTCCTTTCATAGACCAGAACTCAGTAATACAACCACACATCACTCTATAAGGGAGACTGGACTCTGAAGTCTACCTCTTGTCCTGGGAAGAAAAAGTTTTGCCACCATATTGCATTATCCCTGCCACACACTGGAATCACAAAAATTCTAATCTGTTATCATCACAATAGGTGGGAGATTAGGTGATAGATAGACAGATAAATAGACACTAAAAGTATGTGTTTGTGTGAGAAGTCTTAATATGTGAACAACATAAGTGAAATTCCAAGCAGAATGTTTGCCTCCTGAAGCTAAAAAACTCTCAACTCTCTCAGGTATTTAAGTAACATTTGTGTGCATACAAAAATATAATGGCAAAGAAGCTTGCCATTGCTTAAATCCATGCTTTCACAAGGCTACTTCCTTGAAAATCATACACATTTTTCTTGAAAATTCATAATACAGAATTCTAGTTATTTCAGGTAGACTTCACCCCCAACCAACCCAGTTCACAATAAGTGATGTTATACTAGTCTGGGATGCACTGAGATGATAAAAATTAAGGATATGTTTATTTTAAGAGCAATTATATTTGCACGAATAAATAGTTTGCCCTATTTTTTCCTTTTCACAGTAACTAAATAATCTATATTTTTCTGGAAAATATCTTAGTTAGTATTGCTGAGTTTGTGTCAGCATGTGGAAAATAACAAGAACATGATAGCCTACCTATAAGAGGAACATAATCAATAAAACAAACAAGCATGCAAAATAGAACCAGAGACATGGAAACAAAGAACAAACTGACAGTGACCAGAAGGGATGGAGGAGGGGTTAAGAGGGGAAAGATGGGGAAAAGTCGAGTCAAGGAATGTGTATAAAGGACCCATGGACAAAAACAATGTGGGGAAGATTGAATGTGGGAAGTGGGGGGTGGGTAGGGCAGGGAGAGTAATCAGGGAAAAATGAGGACAACTGTAATTGGGCAACAATAACAAATACATAACTATTAAAAAAGAAATGAAAAGATTGGAAATGTTGTCCTCATGTTAGGGCCTCTTATTATGTCGTGAGAGTCAACAGTAATACTTGGCACTTAGAAGGAAAGAGTCATGCAGGATCTTGACCAACTGAAACATTCCAATGCAGAGATATGTTGCCATGTGTACTGCAGGGATACAGCTCATATCCCACCTTGACCATAACCAAATGCCAGTAGGAAAATAATGTAATGAAAGTCTTACACTTTTCTTGGGAGGTGTCATGCCCCTCTGAGGCATTGCGGGAGATATAACAGTGCCATAATGAGACTCATAATTCATGTCAGCCCCGAGCCTTTCCTTTCGTTTATAAATGTTTTAGAGCCCTATGATTCATAATGCCATGAGCTGGTTTTCCTTCAGAACCATCATGCTCCCATTAATACCAACCATTCCTGTTCTCGCCCAGAGACAAGCCCTGCAGTAATATATCATAAAGTTTAGTGCTCTCCTTGAATTGTTAGAGTCAAAATTCTTTCCCAGTTATTGAGTTAGTGTAAAATAAAAGTTTTTAGAAAAATATTGCAACTTGAGAAAGGAATAAAGAAAGCAAGGAAAGATTTTTTCACCATCTAAGGAATCACTTTAATGTTTTTCTCCATTATTAATGTAATGTACATTTTTCTTGCATGTTGAACTGTTATACCCTAGGAGAAGGGTAAACTTCAATGCCTAATTGACATGAAATGATGATGAAACTTGCCATTTAAATCACAGGTTTATAATGAAAAGTTTTGTGGTCATCAATATGATATTTTTATATCTTTCTTAATAAATAATGTTTACAATGCATTATATTTTTTAACCTCACTCAACAATTCATTTTGCAGTTAATGAAAACAATTAAACATTATTTTATGAAGCAGAACAAAGCAGTTCTTAAAATCCTTTAAGGTCACAGAGTATAAAACACATGTCATCAGGTGCATGTAACTTTTGTTTGTGAGGCATCATCTCCAGGGCTGTTGTTCTTCACTGGCAGTATCCTCTCTAGAGTCCATTTGCTGTTCTCCTCGGCATGGCTGATTTATTATCACATGACTCACAGTGTTGTACAGCAAAGGGACACTGAAGAAATGACCCTTGATTCCATTCATTTCAACACAACTCTTTGGAAGGCTCTATCCAGTCGCAGTTCCTGAGCTAATTCAGGCAGGAAACTATCAACAGCCACCCATGCCCCATGATATGGGGTTACAGTTTGATCCTCTGCCAGGTCTGGAATCCCCTTATCTAAAGATGGCTCCTGTAGGTCTTTGTTTTTGGACTCCCTGCTGCCTTATGTTGTGAAAAGAAAGCCTTGTTCCTCTTCCTGAGTTTCAACCTATTAGCTCAGTCTAAGTCCTGGCTTAATATCTGAGGGCTCTTCTGTGACAGACTGTCCAGTTTTGCCCCATAACCCAGCTCCAAAACTGGAGTTTTGCAGCTGCTGGATGGATTTCCTAATGAATAACGCCTCTCTTGTGAGTTCAGTTTTGGTTCCTAACTGGACATCCTACCACCAAATTGAGGTGGTGATGGCCAGGGTAATTTTCTCAGACACAAATGGGTTCCTTTGGTTCTGTAATTGCCTGCTTTTGGGGCATTATTTTGTGAACTTTATGTTTTTTACTACACATTAAATTATTTGAAAACTAGACTAAGAATCTGGGATACAGGAAAGAACAGGGTGAAGCTGAAAAAAATTATCTGTAAGAAAACCTCAGGAAAAACAACACTGGGGAAAGGACTAAGAATAGGAGGAGCCTAGATTCCAAAGAAAAGAAAAAGCACAAATTAAAGGATCGTCCTAGTATCCTTAAAAGTTTCCAGTCAATTCTTTTTCCCCTTAAAAATAAATAATTAAAGAAAAAATTAAAAACCTAACTTGAAAGAAAACATACTAACAAGTAACTTGGGAGGTAGATAATACTTAAAATCAGAGTAAAGCCTTCTTTTTTAATCTTAACTTTATTCTATTTACTTTACTCTCCTTGGGGATTTACATTATAGGTTGAGCAATAACTGCTTTCAATTCATTCAAATTGTTTCAATTCATTCATTTTATGATCACAGTCAATCAATTTAACTTATTTCAACAGATATCAGGCAGTGACTATGATAGGTGAATGATTGAGAGCTTATAATATTCTGGGAGCTGTTTTGCATATATTAAGTAATTCACTCTTTCATAAACTTTATAATGTAAATATTATTATTCCCATTTCACAGATAAGAAATCTGAGGTACAATTAAGTTAAGGGTCTTGCCCAAGTCCATTTGCCCACATCCACTACGTAATGGAGCCAGGATTTGAAGCCAGGCATCTATCATCAGAGTTCACACCCAACTCTGTAGCCATGCACATGTCATACAGGTGCAGACGGAATTGTCTCAGTGGTTCTAACACTACAGTTAATAATTAAAGAAATGAAGTATATGTACTGTACAACACATGCAAATGTGTGCTTATAAATACTCAAAGCACAGCTGCTTCACTTGTGGAACTTTGGCAATTCCAGCAAATAAGGCAATCTTAGATTTCACATTTCACAGTAATTTTCATGCATTTTGGTCTCCAAACAAGCTCCCTTTCTTGTTTTAATAGGAAGTGATAAATTTATATCATTTTGCAGTGTTTTTTAAAAGCATGTTCTATGGAACATCTGTCTCTACATCAAATATTTTAGATTCTAAATTTCCGTTCCAAACCTTCTGCATCAGAGTCTAGTAATCTGCATTTTCACAAGCTCTTCTGTATGCTCAATGCTTCTATGGTTTGATTTAGAAGCTGCAGAGCTTCCTGGCCAGCTTTCCATTTATCACTTCTGTCTGCTCCAATTTAGACTAATTAGTTAGAATATATTAACTTTCCACTCTCTAGTCCTAATTATGTATCTAAAAAATACAACTTCTTTTTAAGTTGTTCTTACAGCCTTGACCTCACCTATCCAGATCACAAAAGAAAATAAGGAAACTCACAGCTTGTGTCCAGCCCATGATTATCCAGTCCCTAACACGTGAAAGCATCTATTTATAGTTTCCTCCTTCAAGCATTTTTTAATGTTAATATACCTTGAATCAATTCTTAGCTAAGCACTAGCTCCAAATACTTTACAGCCTGCTTTCTGTATTTGTCTTAAATCTAGATTCCCCCCCTAGTGATTTTTCCAAGCAAAACTCTTTAAAATTTTAAAAATGTTTAAAACTATTTTGAGCAGAATAGTTTCCCACAAAATTTATGTCCTTCCTTTGCATATTATACTGCCAAAATAATTTCATTCTCACTCAGTCATACTTAAAGCTAGCTCTGAAGCCAGAGGTTATTCTGACCAGCTGGGTACTTTGAGGAGCAACCAGCTTAAGTTCATCAAAGCAAGGCTTCCCTATGTATTGTCCAGTTGGTTTGTACAATAAGTGAGGACTGCTGGGATGCCAAACAACCACTGTGGGGTCAAATGAAACTGATATTTTAACTAAAAATTTGAAAACACTGCTCAGACATACTGAGAGATAATTATAAACAAGATTGATTACTTGCAAACTGTTACAGAAAATCAGAAGAGAAACAGATTTCCTCAGTAGGTTTCAGAATTAAAATGGTTAATTTTGAAAAGGGCTGCTGGTCAAAATCTAAAGGATGACTGAGAAAGAAGTCCAGTGGGGTAGGAACACAATTCCCACAATCACTTTGAAAAAGACACAATGTTAAAATATATTTTGCAAACTGTAAAGCCTATAAAGGCTTCTTCATTATTCTTATAAAAACATTGAAAGAAAAAATAGACAAATGTCATTTTATTCAAATCTACACTAACTTTGTATCTTGATATTGGATATATTTCTAATTTCAAGGATTTTTTGTGTTCTCAATTGCATTGAAATATTGTGGAATCAAATATTGTTGAAAATAAGGTGACCATTATCTGGTACATTTGGAAATCTTTTAGTTGGAGATTTGGGCAAGTGGGTATGAGATTTATTTATAAATATATTGCTGCAAAAAAACCTTTTTGGGGGTGAGATAAGCATGTTTTTCTCAAATGGCTTTACCTTTTACATCAGTGGCAAATGTAAATTGTGTTATATCAACTTGAAAAAGATTTCTTCATTCTACCATTAACATCAACAATTTACATTCAAGCCTACAACTTGGTGACAAAACCACTTAACAATTCTAATTCCATCTTCTGTACTTGAGTAAGTAAAGTATTTTTGGCTACACCTAGTAATTTGATAATCATATTGAGTCACATTAAATCAATATAAAATATTTTCATTAATTAAACAAATTATCTGGGTTGAGGGTATACAAAGTATGTATCTATTATAAATTATAATTATGAAACTAATGACTACCATTAAAAAATTTTACTTCCTTATAAATTTTGCATCTATCCTTCAGGATCCAGTCTAATACTCAATTAACTGTTCTCAAAGGGCCCAAATTTTAAACTGTAAAATTCTGACTGAGCTATTCAAAGTCCTCCTCCGTCAGAGACTGCTTACCTATTTTCTAATATAAAGCTTCTTTGAAGTCATCAAGCTCATTTTAGTCCATCTGTGACTTAGGTTTAAGGAGAACATTTTTGACTTTCTTAGTCTCTGGTTCCTCTTTTAACAACCTCTAAGCATTGCCAATCTCAATCTTATCATAGACACTATACACAGCAGACATCATGGGGTTTGTTTTGTTTTGTTTTGTTTTGATCAGAGTTCCACATGGAGTGACGCCTGCTCAGATGTTTGGGTCCTTCATTTTGCATAGCTCAGTTACTTGTTCTCCACTTTCTTTGGCTGGCAGAACTTTGTTGAACTTATCCCTGGTAAGGAAATTTAGGACGAATTATGTTTATTTAGAAGAGAAGCTACTGTCTTCAATGGCCAGGATATCTGAGGGTTATGGTTAACACATGCCTTTAAGACATGTCCTAGTCTTTCTTTAAGCCAGTTTTACTGAATTAACTAATTAATTAAATGATCTATACTTATACCACTATAAAAATTAAGAAACTGTTGATTTAGATTTGTAAAACCACTAATTTCTTTTTTCCTACTTTCCTCCCTTCCTCTCTCCCTCCTTCCCTTCTTGTCTCACTGCCTTCTCTCTCTCTCTCTCTCTCAAATTTTGGTATCTGACTTTCTTAGCATTAATAAATGAAGTATATATTTTCTTGAAATAACTAGCCATGAACCAAAAATTATTCCAAATAAATCTTCCAAAAGGCCCAGAGAACGGGGCTTTTCCTCACTTTATTTAAAAGCTTACAGTTTGATAATAAGAATCTAAGAAAAACTAAAAGGCATTGTGCTTTTTTCTCTAGCTTTGCATACATTACTTTTCAATATTGTAACACATTCTCTCTTAATTCATTTTAGAAAAATATTTAATGTCACTAAAATCTCTAACATACATGGTCCTGAAATAATTAGACAGACATAAAAGTATTTGTTCATATATAGTGAACATATAGAGAACAGAATATCAACAAATGTGAGGGGCTTCACTTGGAAGGTAAGAGTTCCTAGTTGGTAAATGGGGAGTTTTCCTTCATCTTGAGATTCAGGTACATGGATCTAAGGCACCTTTTTTGCCTTAGAATCTCTTAGCAGGTGAAAGAAGAGAAGACACATTCACTTCATCATTTTGCCCAGAAATTGATCATTTTGTTTATATTCTATTGGGAAGAACTGGTCATAAAGCCCTAGTTAGATATAAGGGGAGCTTGGAAATAGAATTGTTGTATGGGCAATTGCTTCTTCACCAGAACCTCAAACTACAGGAAACACAAATTTTGATGGACAGGCAGCTGTCTCTGTTACACTTATCCAAAGTCTTAGCTGTCGATAGAGCAGCAATTTTCAACTGGTGTGCCACAAGAATTTTTAAAACATGCAGTATCTGACTTTAGTCAGGGGCACTGCCTCTTTTTCCTCAGATTCTCAAATTAAAAAAATGACAACAGTCAACACAACAATAACCATCTGGTGTGAATAAATAAAAATTACATATTTTTGTCATATTGGCAAAAATATATTTTTTGGTGTGCCACAGAATTTTAGTAATTAACTTATGTGTGCCATGAGATGAAAAAGGTTGAAAGTTGCTGCTATAACAATGTGAACTCCTCTCTGGTTACTACTTCAGCTGTAACTCTTGGCTTGAGCAGAGTTTACATTAAAGTACTGTGAAATAGTTTACATTAAAGTACTGTGAAAAATTTATAAGAGAATATTTAAGGGTCCTTAGAGTTCATGCATTTCTTATAAAAGACACTTCAGCAAGTAAATAGTCTTTGAAAGTATCTTAGAATTCTACTTTTTCAGTCCTATACTCTTAAATTTTTGTACAATAGTTTAGCAAACGATAGTGATTTGCAATGTTAATTATTCTCATATGATGCTCATCTGAGTTAGAACTTATGAACATTCACTGATTTTAAAGCATTTCCCATTAAACTTCCCCAGTAGCTCAAGTCTCCACTGCAACAATGTAATTGCCTGTGGATACCACACAGAATGGTCTCAGTGTAAAATATGGAGAATCTGCATTACTCTGCAAAAAGGACCTAATTAGGTTTCCCCATTCATAAAATAGATCATTGGCAATACAGTGCAACTAGAGGAGGTTTTTTTAAACTTTTCATGGGTGCAGTCAGCTGATACTAATGTTTCTTTGGGGTGCACTTGAACAACTGATGTCTTGTCATATTTATGTGAGAGTTCCTTCTCATTACAGTTGTCATCCAACTCATTATTTAAACTGAACTATTTTGGTCCCGAGGATTTATATTTAATTCAATTTTTTTTAGTGTAAACTTTGTACTGTGACTTCTTTAAGCATATTCCTTATATTTATTAAACACTTTCTAACAGGCCTCTTATTTATCTAATACAGTATAGGATGTTTTGATCTACATAACAAATTAATAACAATTATGCTGGCATTATATTTAGAGTTCGCACAATAGCTTTCTCTCTTGTTTATTTAATATTTTTAACAACTTTGTGCAACTCAGAGAATCACTTGTCAAAGGAATCGCAGCTAGTCAATAGCAAAACTGATTTTAAATTCGTCAGTGGATTTTCTACTACACTCTGATGCCCATTTAAGTTTTATTACAGTGCAAGAACCTGAAAAAATTTGAGTCATAAAACTCTGTGTTATTGATAGTAAGTGCATAGAAAGAGAGCAGTAAATATGTAAAGCTTTATTCAAAGCCATGACTTGACATGTCATAAAGGATAGAAAGACGGATGGATGTGTGGGTTGGTTGGGTGGATAAGATAGTTATTCAGGAAGAGGAACCAAATTCCTGCATAAAATCAGTCATGAGAGGGTTATATATAGGGGCTGTGAGGAAACTGAAATATGATGGGGGTGACAAAAGGAGAAGCGAGTAATAAAAAAGGGAGGCTGGCTAGGTCAGCTAAAGAAGGCCTAAGCGTGGGGAGCTTTGAAAGTCTGGCAGAGAAATTTAGACTTACTAACAGGGTAGTAGTGAACCAATGTGATTTTTTAAATTAGGAGGATTAGGGAAAAGTACTTTAAAGGAGGATGTACTTGGCAGTGGACCATGTGATAGCTTTGAAAATAGAAAGGCTGAAGTCAGTTAGTCTGTTGCTGCCAGATTAAGATGTAAAAAGGATTGGACCCTGCGGCAATGGAGTGTGAAGCAAAAGAGAGGCCATGATCCAGGGTTATATTGAACATGAAGAATAAATGAAAGTAAATTGTTAAAAATAGAACCCTAAGGTTTTAACTAAAGGGCCTGGAAGAATGTGGAGTTTAAGGGATAACTTGTGTTCAAAAATAATGTTCAGATAATCTAATTGTCAAGTTCCAATTTAGTGTTGTCAAAACAAATACTTTATTATAATATAACTGATTTTTTGTTGATGGAATTAATTCTAAGCTAGGCAATTTGACTTTATTCACCAATATTACAAATTTCTGAGTTTATTTATTAGATAAATATTAAACTATAGAGCCACATTATGTCTTAAGAATAGGATTTCTTTCCTGTCCTAACAGAAGTAGCTAGTGTGTCAAAAAAAAGTAAAACACTAATATCCTCACAGAACAAGCCTGCATGTCGCTAATATTTTGAAGCTATTAATTCCAACCTTTAGAATAGCTTGCCAATTTGTACACAAAGCAGCACTTTGGCTGTTAGGCTTTGAAGTAATCATACTTAAGACATTGTTCCTCAAAGCAGTTGGGTGTTTATAGACCCACAAAGAATTTTAGAGATCATTTTTTAGTCTCCTATTTAATAGAAAATTTATTTAAAACATAGAAACTATTAGTGGCAGAAATGGGATTCAGATTTTTGACTCTGGATTCAGTATTCTAGAATCTTCTAGGTGGAACATTGTTAGTGACAGATGCAAGCACTTGTCAGGAATAACTTAAATTGCTTCTTCATCTATTGACTTTAAGTGCTAAGACCTGAGACCTCCATGAATTACGTACTGCTACGACAACTCCCTGATAGGGAGGAGCACACGAGATGTGCAGTTGGATGAGCTCAGCTTAGGTTTGAATAACTCATTCAAGTCACATGCTCACGAGAAACGAAGCTGGAATTTGGAGTCAGGTAATCCGATTCCAGAGGCTCTGGCCTGCTGTCTCTCGAGTCCCAGCCCCAATTCTACTCTTTGCAACTATTATATGTGCTACTTCTGAAGCAGAGAAGAGCCAATTCAACATCACCCCCCCCCAAAAAAAACCCAAGCCATCCAATTAAAAAATGAGCATAGGACCTGAATAGACATTTCTCCAAACACATACAGATGGCTGACGGAAACATGAAAAGATGCTTGACATCACTAATAATAAGAAAAATGAAATCAAAACCACATTGAAATACCACTTCACACCTGTCAGAATGACTATCATCAATAAATGAACAAACAACAAGTGTTGGTGAGAATGTAGAGAAGAGGGAAGTCTTGTGCATGGTTGGTGAGATTATAAATTAGTGCAGCCACTATGGAAACTAGTATAAGGATTCCTTAAAAAATTAAAATTAGAACTACTGTACAATCCAGCAATTCCACTTGTGGGTTTTCAACTGAGGAAAAAGAGCACAATAATTCAAAAAGATATATGTACCCCATTTTCATTGTGGCATTGTTTACAATAGCCAAAATATGGAAGCAACCTAGGTATCCATTGCTGGATGAATGGGTAAAGAAGATGTGATATATACAGGGTCTGGCCGATGTAAGGCCTGCTTGAGTGTGGTTAGTAGGGTAAGTGAATGTCTCACACGAGATGGACAGCTATTTGAACATTTCACCTAAAATGTCATATGGTGTGCTTGAGTATGATATTGTTATGTTACCAAATTACATGCTTATGGCTTTGTAATAAAAAATTTTCTAATAAAAAAGGGATATGCTGGACCCTGTATATATTATGCAGACATTAAAAAGAATGGATAAAATCTTGCCATTTACAACAGACAGACCTAAAGAGTATTATGTTAAGTGAAATAAGTTGGACAGAGAAAGACAAATGCCATATGATTTTACTTATATGTGGAATCTGGAAACAAAATAAACAAGCAAACAAAACAAAACAGAAACATACTCATAGGTAGAGATGGTTATCAGAGGGGAATGGGGGGTTGGCAGAAAAGGGAAAGGGGATTAAGAAGGAAAAATTTCCAGTTATAAAGTAATCATGGGGATGTAATGTACAGCATAGATTATATAGTCAATAATTTTGTAATATCTATGTACAATGACAGACTACTGGACTTATTGTGGTGATCACTATTAAAATTAATATAATACTGTATGCCAACTATAATTAAAAATAAATGGAGACAATGTATTTGAATGATAAAAAAAGTAATAAAACTTTTCAAATAAATAAAAAATTTAAAACAATGAATAGTAACTATAAGGAAACAAAATAACAGAACTCCCAAATATTTCCTGCCTCTTTCTGAAAAGATGATCTTTAGATTTCGACAAGAGGTCCTTTAGTCATTAAAAGCTTGAAACAGAATGACAGACCCCAGCCAGTGTCAGGGGTGGTAGGGCATTCAACTGGGAACAACTGAAAATAATCTTTCTTATCCTGCTGTTCCTTGGTCCTGAGGAAGAGTGAATTCTGTGAAGGAGAATCTGAGCATTAGGGGGACACTGAGACTCAGGACAATAGTTGGCAAAGTGTAAATAAAGAGTCTGTGTTTCA
The DNA here is from genome assembly GCF_022682495.2 of Desmodus rotundus. NCBI lineage: Eukaryota > Metazoa > Chordata > Mammalia > Chiroptera > Phyllostomidae > Desmodus > Desmodus rotundus. Next base: position 68,859,911 of record NC_071392.1, read on the forward strand.
GTAATGAAGGGGGTGGACAGCAGCATCAAACACTGCAGAGAACCCAAATGAAACGAGGGTAGAAAAGTAGTTATTGCATTACGGAAAGTAGTGAGGTTGAAGAGCAATTTCACTGGAACCTAGGCTGCAGAGGCTCAGGAAAGAACGTGAAGGTGTCAGCGTAGGCCACACCACTTCAGTTGACTGACGCATAACAAAATTAGGTTGCCTTTCAGAACATTTGTCTCCTGTTATTAGTGTGTTTCCATTTATCCCTAGTGTTCCTGTCATTTTTATCGGACAGATAATGATGCTATTTGCTTGGTTAGTAGTTATTCAGCACTATTTTTGTTTTGAACTGCATGCTCCAGCATTAAAATGTATCTTTTCATTTGGAACTGCATGCTTCAACATTATAACACATCTTTCTCAAATTGTTCCACACGTTTTGCCTTGAATTCAATCTGGTCTGACAGTAAGATCATGACCCCTGCTTGCATATAGCATCGCCCAACCTTTTATCTTAATCTTTTGTTTTCAGTGTTATATACTGTATTTTTCGGACTGTAAAATGCACCCCCCCAAATTTGGGAGGAAAATTGGGGTGTGTTTTATAGTCAGAATGTAACTTACCTGGCTCACTGGGGTGGCGGGGCGGGGGGGCTTGGCCTGCAGGAAGCCAGCAATAGCTGCAGAGCCACACAGGTTGTGCAAAACTGCTGTCCCCATACAAGAGTGTTGCACAACCTGTGGCCCTCCAGCAGCAGATCCCCCCATAACAGTGTCAGCAGCAGATCTCCCCATAACAGTGTGTCACCCACTGATGTTCTCAGCTACAGTGCCCCCATAACTATGTAGGACACAGTGCTGATAGTTCTGTCATTCCTGTGTTTTGTTTTAGAAAGATACAATAGCTCACCGTCGTCTCCTGCTGAATCTACTGTAATTGTGGAAAGATGTCAAAGCAGAAAAGGGATTTCTGCTCTAAAGGATGTTATTAAATATTTTACCACAGTTTTTGCTTCAAAATTTATTTTCCTATTTTCCTCCTCTAAAACCTAGGTGTGTCTATGGTCCAGTGCATCTTATAGTCTGAAAAATACGGTATATATGGTTATTTACTTCATTTCCATTTACGATAACAGTGTACTACACGATGGTAGATTTCACTACTAGCATCTTTAGAGTTCTTCAGTGCACAACATGTGTAAGTCTACTTGAGCCCTATTTAAATAGAATTTGCTTTTACTTTTTCATCTAATCTGAAATTTCTTTTAATAGGTGGGTTTAAAGCACAGATGTGCTTAGTCTTACATGTATAAAATTACTTTGGGCTATGTTTCCTGCAGCCATAATTATCATCATTACCACCATCATCATTTTATCCTCAATGTGTGCTTTGTTTATTTTCATATGTTTTATTAGCTACCTAGTAAGAAAAAATAATAAATTTATCACATTTTTTCCTTTCTATTTGTCTTCTTTCTTCTTGGCACATTGTATTAGCAGGTAAAAAATATTGTTTTATATCCAACATGTGAGTGAAATCATGTGGTTCTTAGCATTTTCTATCTGATTTATTTTGCTTAGCATAATATTCTCGAGGTCCATTCATGTCACAAATGGCAGTATTTCTTCTTTTCTTATGGCTGAGTAGTATTCCATAGTATGTACCAAAGTGAAACCCAGACACAGACAACAGTGTGGCGTTTACCTACCAGAGGGAAGGAGGTCGGGGGGAGGGTAGTAAAGGGTAAAGGGTGCTAAATATGTACTGACAGGAAGATGTTTGACTGTAGTGGTAGCACACAATGCAATATACAATCATGTATTGTAGAAATGTACATTTGAAAACTACATGATCTTATTAACCAATGTCACCCTAAGAAATTTAATAAAAAATAAAATAAAGAAAAATATTGTTTGTTGTATTTACTTTCATGCTGTCAGACATTCATATAATTCTATTACTTTGTCAATTTTGAATATCTTTTGACAATCAGTATACTTCATTAGTTTGTTTCTAATTTATAGGACACATTTTGATGTGCCACTGTAAACCTTTAGTTCTATTGTTAAGTACATTCAATGGGACTCATCTCATGATAGCGAAATTCAGTTTCCCCAAGAAGGGTTCTTGGGACTAGTAATAATCTTTGTTTTTTGTTTTGTTTTGGGTTTTTTTGCATGTTGAAAACTCTTTGTCTGATCTTTATACCCAGAAGATAAAGAATCTTTGACTCACATTTTTTTCTTTAGAAGATTGTTTTGATCATTAAGTGTTGCTGTGCCAGTTGAAGGAGCCTAATATTTACCACCTTTAAAAGTGACATCATTATCTTAGCTATGCAAAAAGATCTTTATTTTTATAATCTGATATACTTTCTAGATTATATTCTATTTACTTTTTATTTTTTGGACATTTTATTTTTTTAATTATATTTTATTGATTATGCTATTACAGTTGTCCTGATTTTTCCCCCTTCATCCCCCTCCACCAGTGACCCCTACTCCCTCAGGCAATGCCCCGCCCCCATTGTTTATGTCCATGGGTCAAGTGTTCTTTGGCTACTTCATTTCCTATACTGTACTTTACATCCCCATGGCTATTCTGTAAATACCTATCTGTACTTCTTAAGCCCCTCTCTTCTTCACCTATTCTTCTCCTCCCCCCTCCTGTCTGGCAACCTTCTGGTAACTAATTTCTTTTTTCTTGCTTTTAAGAGTCTCTATCTTTAAACTTTGGCCTTTTAATAGTGATGTGTCTTGGAGTGGGTCTCTTTGCACTCATCATAATTGGGACTCTCTGTGCTTCCTGGAATTGTATGTCTATTTTCTTCACAAAATTAGAGAAGTTTTCTTTCACTATTCTTCAGATAGATTTTGAATTTCTTGCTCTTTCTCTTCTCCTTCTGGCACCCCTATGATGCAAATGTTGGAATGCTTGAAGTTGTCCCAGAGGCTGTTTATACTGTCATTTTCTTGGATTCCTTTTTCTTCTTGTTGTTCTGCATGGTTGTTTTTTGCTTCCTTGTGTTCTAAATCATTTTACTGATTCTTGGCTTTATCCACTCTACTGTTGTTTCCTTGTCAATTGTTCTTTATTTCAATTAGTGTATCCTTTGCTTCTGACTCGGTCTTTTTTATGCTACTTAGGTCCTCACTAAGTTCCTTGAGCTTTAAAAAAAAAAAAGATTTTATTTATTTATTTTAGAGAGAGGGAAAGGGAGGGAGAAAGAGAGGGAGAGAAACATCAGTGAGTGGTTGCCTCTCACATGCACCCTACTGGGGATCTGGCCTAAAACCCAGGCATGTGCCCTGACTGGGAATCGAACCAACGACCCTTTGGTTCACTTGTCGGCACTCAATCCAATGAACCACACCAGCCAGGGTTTGAGCATTCTTATAAACAGTGTTTTGAACTGTACATGTGATTGATTGTTTATCTCCACTTTGTTTAGCTCTTTTTCTGGAATTTTGATCTGTTCTTTCATTTGGGCCATATTTCTTTGTCTCCTTGTTTTGGCAGCCTCCCTGTGTTTTTTCCTATGTATTGGGTAGAGCTGCTTTGATTCTGGATCTTGGTAATGTGGCCTAATGTAGTAGGTGTCCTGTAGGTTCCAGTGGGACAGTCTCCCCTATCATCTAAACTGGGTACTTGAGGTGTGCCCTTTGTGTGGGCTGAGTACACCCTCCTCTTATAGTTGAGTCTTGGTTGCTACTGGCAGATGAATGGGAGGGATTTACCCAGACCAGTTAGCTGCAAAGACTGGCTGTCACCACTGACCACCAACCACCACTCTCCGTGGAGAATCAGCCATGCAGGGTCAGGGTAGTGGTGCTCTGACGTGGTCTGTAGCTGTCCACTGGTTGTATTAGCCCTGAGGTTTCCCCAGGTGGTGCAGGCAAAGGTGAGCCCCAACCTGTGTTTTACCCAGGCAGCCTGCCTGAACTGTAAAGCAATCTGAGATGGCTGCTACTTGTGCTGGGCTTGGAGATTCCCAGGTGAAGCTAAGCTGTAACTCTAATCTGGCGTCAGCTAGGGCTCACTGAAGCCCCCTGTTGCTTGTTTGAATGATTTAGGAGCCAAGATGAGCCATTCTTATGGAAAAGCAGCTTGGGTAGGCCCATAAGTTGAGTTGGGTGGAGTCTCTGGGGATCCCTAAGGTCGGTCACACAGTGTTATCCAGGTTGATGGAGTTTCAAATATGGCACCAGACTACCAGCTCTGTGGGGGGTAGGGCTCAGCAAAGTGACAATGGCCTATGCTCACCCTGATGCCAGACACTTCAGTCTCTCCCTACATACCACTGGTGTTCTTCAAGATGCCACACTGGTGCTGGAGTTCAGAAGCAGAGAATCTGAGTAGGTAAGTCTGTGTGTGTGTTCCCCAGGAGGAACTGCTTAGGGCTCTAGCAGCCTTCTCCACCGACTCAGTCCCAGCTGGATTTTACAGCCAGAAGTTGTGGAGACTTATCTTCCTGGCATTGGAATCCTGGTCTGGGGGGGCCTGGTGTGAGTCTGGTAGTCCTCACTCCCAAGATATCCATCCCAAATATTTACCCACATTGGTGTGGAGCCAACCCATTCCACATCCGTGCCTCTCCTCATTTGCGTCTGGATGGATATAGCTTCCTCAATTCCATAGTTGTGAGACTTCCATTCAACTCAGTTTCTGACATTCCTGAGTGATGGTTGCTCTATATTTTTATTTCAATTTTGATGGGTTGTGTGAAGAGGCAAATCATGTCTGCCTTTGTCATCTTGGCCACAAGCCTTCTGGTTTATATTTTAGTATTGACTTTTTTAGATTACTTTTCTCTGGTACATTGTATATACTTTCAACATATGCACTCAACATTTTGTTTTTAAAGTCAAGAAAATTTTCTTAAATTATATTTTTAAATATTTGCTTTGTAATTTTATTTTGGCTTTCTTTTTCAGGAATTTAATTATGTGTATTTTATATCACCTTTGTCTCTTTTTAAACTTAATTTTTCTATTTAACTGTTTTAGTTCTATCTCATTTTTCTCTAATTTCTATTCTGTTTCTTACTATGTTTTCTTGTGTTCATTTGCTTGTGTATTCATTATCATGTCTTTTTAATTTTTTTTCTTTTTTTACCTCAGTTCATTGACCGCAAGTTCTGCTCTTCCTGATCTTTTACTATCTTTTGAGTTTTTCATTTTTATTTTGTGGTCTTCCATCATAAAAGCAATTGCTTTATTAAATTTTATTGTTGTTTACTTATTTTGTTTTAACTTAGGAAAAAAATTTTGGTTCGTATTTTTCACTTGCTCCATGTCAACATTTTTTTTCTGAGGTAGCCAGCTGTTTTTAAATTTGTTGATATTTTCTTTTTTTCTTTTAGTATCTTTACATGAACACTGTACTGATTACTTTTATACCTGATGTTAAATGAGTTGCTCTAGCTCTTTTGAAATTATTATTATTACTTGTCTTTTGGATGAATTGGACGGCCATTTTGCAAGAGATTCTGCTGGGGTAAAGTAGAATTTTAGTATACTTACACTTTAGAACCTAAAGGCTTTTTTCTAAGATGCTGCAAGAACAAACTTCTCCCTGCAAATGTGATTTTTATGTAGTAGGTCCCTGATCCTCAGGGCTTCTGGCATCAAACAGCTCACCTTATTTCTCTCACCTGCTATTCGAGTGAAGAGCGTAGATTTTATACATTTGAGCATGCCAATTGCCTTCAGGAAATGCATTCTTTGGGGACTTTCTGAAATCTGCAGCTGCTGGGTTTCTCCTCAGCTTTTCTCTACATCCTCCTTTTTGTCTCCTACATTCAGTTGGAGGCCTTAGATACTCTTAAAAATATCTTGAAGTTTATTTCTTAATTTTACTGAGAATATAATTTTTACTTTTTTCAACAATCCTGGTTATTTTGGGAGGAGAGGAAAGAATGCTTAGTTTATGTAGCTACATTTGTCTTAGAAGTCTTTTTCTCACTTATCTCTCCCCAATGATAAAGGGCATTAGAACTTTAAAACTTACCTATGTCTCTGAGTTTTGAGATTTTCAGAACTGTGGAGAACAATATCAAAACAACAGAAGACAGTCTACTCCTAGTTTCACATCACTGTTTTGATAATATTAACAGTTCCAATCTCTTTTATGGTCCATGCTACATCTGCACCAAGGGCACAGAAGCAAATCTCATTTCTGTTTTCTTTCTATATTACTTCCTTTCCATGAACTTGGGTCTTTTTTCCTTTAAGGGGCCCTGGGCCATAAAAACTCTTTGGGAATCTGGTTGCTTCTAGCGATCTCCAAGAGAAGAAGCATGTGCCTGTGTCTAGAGTTGTTAGTCATTCGCTCACCTCTGGGTAGTACTTACACTCTGAATTTGTTATACACAGTTCTGCATGTTCTCTTCTTGGCTCCTTAGAAATTGACTTCTGTTTTTCTGTTTCATTCATAAAGGCAAGAATAGCTGGGGTACCTCTGTTGACAGCGTTCAGGTTTGAATTGCACAGTAATAGAAGCCAAGTCATCCTCATGCATCTGGAACACATTTTCTCCTCCATTTCTGACACAACCCGAATATTGTTGACATTCAGGGCATGGTGCCAGACTCATCCAAGCACATATCCATTTCCCTAGGAAAACATCTAAGACAGGCCTTTTTACCACTGCTATTTTATTGCTATTGGATGCCATCTAATACCGGTCTATGAACCAGAGAAAGAAAACACTTCAAGTGAACAAAAAGGAAATCACCGCCCTGCCCCCCAAATACCGTATTTTTGGACTATAAGACGCACTTTAACGTCCCCCCAAATTTGGGAGGAAAATGGGGGTGCATCTTATAGTCTGAATGTAGCCTACCTGACTCTCTGGGGGCGGGGGACGGTGGTGGAGCGGGGTCACAGGAGGCAGAAACAGGGTCGCTGCTGCAGGAAGCTGGTGGCTGTGGTGGCAGGAGTGGTGTGATTCTGCGGGCCCTGGGCTGGGAGAAGGGGGTGTCCTGGCAGTGTGAAGTGAGGGAGGCAGGAGCAGAGTCCCCTCTGCGGCATACTATGGTGCTAGGGAGGAGGGTAGAGGCAGTGCAAGCACGTTCAGAGAAGAAAGCCTGCGGTGCACTCACGTGCCTCCATCACATGACTGACGTGTCCCCCATTAATATTAACATAGGCAAATTCCACTGCAGGATCACCTGTCAATGTGGCCCTGCAGCTGTTGCCAAACTACAACTCCCATCATGCTTGGACAGGTTGGGATGATGGGAGCTGTAATTTGGCAACAGCTGCAGAGCCACACAGGTTGTGCAACACTGCTGTCCCCATACAAGAGTGTTGCACCACCTGTGGCCCTCCAGCAGCAGATCTCCCCATAACAGTGTGTCACCCACTGATTGTTCTCGGCTACAGTGCCCCGGTAACTATGAAGGACACAGTGCTGATAGTTCTGTCATTCCTGTGTTTTGTTGTAGAAAGGTACAATAGTGTACTGTAGTCTCCTGCTGAATCTACTGTAATTGTGGAAAGATGTCAAAGCAGAAAAGGATTTCTGCTCTAAAGGATGTTATTAAATATTTTACCACATTTTTTGCTTCAAAATTTATTTTCCTATTTTCCTCCTCTAAAACCTAGGTGTGTCTTATAGTCCAAAAAATACAGTAGCTCTTTTTGTGGGGGGGGGCATTTAAGTATAACACATATAACAAAAGTAAGTGAAGAAACAACACAATGTGGTTTCACTTTATAAGTTTTCCTTTTAATTAGAACAGGCTTGTTATCTTTGTACCCTGATCATATTTAAACAAAATGTAAAAGCATAATTATTATTCAATGTTTATCTACACCCAGAATTCTGTTGTATGTGAATATCTTCTATTTACACTTTTAGAGCATTTTGGTGAATGAAAAAAATGCTACTTTGCTGCACTTACTCACATACACCATCCGTTTGCCAGTTTTTAGCATTAGAAAACTGTAGGTTCTCTTTCAAGCCCACTATAGCTTAATCCCTAATAGGCATGGAATAGAGCTAAAAATTTGTCAGTCTGAAATGGATACTTTTTAGAAGTCATGTCCATTTAACAAAATTAAAGTTTCCTATAAACACAGATATTTGGCCTTTATTTCATCTTTTCAAAATATAAGGAAAATTCCATTGGGTCAGAATCCCTGACTCATTCTTCTCGTCACTCCCTTTCCCTCCAGCTACATCAATCTGTTTTCACATGCATCACTGGACTGACTTGTCTTTGTTTTCTGTCTCCAACATGCCAATCCCCTTCATTATTGCCAATGTAGCCCCAAATCCTCTTTAGGGGAGCATTATTTAATTTACACCCATAATACTCATATTATCATTCTATCCTGGAGAATTATAGACCAGCTATTAGGGGTCCAATGTTGGGGGACTTCTTTAATATTAACTTAAGATACATTACTATATAACAGAAGCTGATTTAAGCAGGTTAAGCAGAAGTTTACTACAAGAATATTGAATAGCTCACAGAATTGTTGAAAGAGTGAGAGAATAAGACTTGAGGTTAAGCTTCTTAGTAGAATGGCCAGCACTATGCCAAAAAATTGGCTTGATGACAAAACTGCCACCCATAGCGCTGGCCCACTGAGAATGTCACTCAGCACTGCTGCTGATGCTTCTGCCCACCGGAGCAATACCTGCACGAGCACACTGATCTCCCTAGCCTTGGGCCATTACCACCTCTTCCACCATTGCCACCACAGGCCCCACCGCCACCGAAAGACATCCCAAGTTGGGTTTCCTCTAAAGTCAAGTTTAACATGCAGGATTTGTAAGAAGAAGTGTCTTTGAGACACCTGTGCAAGAGAGGGGAAAGAAGTAGGATTGGACAAAGAAGTCAAGCTGTGATATAGGGCCAAAGTAGACCTCAGCTGACACCACAGCAACCTTTGGAGCTAAAGGTTATCCCTAGCTGGGTGAAGATGGCAGAGTTTTTATACCCTTGTATCAAACAGTCATTGGGTATGAGCTTCACTGGGAAGGGGCTTTCAGCAGAAGTGACCTCTGAAGGGAAGGTCAGCTGAAGGTTGCTTGCTAACAGTATCTTCAGCATCTAGAGAAACAAGCACAGTCTTTTTGCACTGTTTGGATTACACGTGTCATGTAATTCTGTGACCTCGGTTTCCTGATTAGAACATGGGAATAATAGTATCCATCTCTTTAGAATCAATGTAAAGCTTAGTAAAATAATGCATCTAAATGTAGCTTCCCTTACTGGGATCCTAATGAGATAGATACTGTTATTCGCACACCCTAAATCAGGAAACTGAGGTCCAGAGCTATTGCATGACTGAACAGAGATTTCAACCTTTTTGCTATGATATTCTGGAGGAAGGAGCTAACTACATTGGGTACAATATTTTTCTAAAAAGACATGAATATTTGTCTCTAATGAAGACTGAGTATGTAATACACACACTGATATGTTACACTGAGTATACACGTTTGTGTTTTCTGTTTTTTATACACACACACACACACACACGCGCGATGCTCTTCATAATCTAGCACTTATCTATCTCTCCTTCCTGTGCTACCCCTTCATGACTTTCATAATTTTATATCTCCTGTCTGCCCAAAATCCACTGCTTGCTGAGCCCCAAATCCACTGCCTGCTGAGACTTCCCTGATGGCCAATCTCCCCCCTCCATTTCAGGTGCTCCCTTTGCATTTTTATTTTATTCCTCTTTCAGTATTTATCACAGTATTCCTTTCATTGGAGGTAATGATGTGCATTCCTTATGTCTCCATTAATCTATGAGGCCCTTAAGGAGTGGGATTAGACTTGGTCCATTGTTCCTAGTACTCAGCATAATACCTGGCTCATAATGGGCTCCAAATGAGTGCTTGTTCAACTGAGCTGCCAACTTTTCCAAGATTTTTCTGTCAGTGAACTAGATGTTTATATATGCACATGTCATTTCACAATTACTTCAAATGGGCAAATTGTACTGATCTGTCAGTACCACTCTGATCCTTTGGAGATGAAGTTTACTGCAGGTCTTCAGTGGTTCATCTCTACCTCCCACCTCATCTCTGGGGTGAATGACGTTGCACAAGGAACATTCTCTAATATCAAATTTGGTTTACTGGGAATATTTGATCCTTTTTAAGAAGGATGATTGCTACTTGTGGTGTTTGCAGTGACAGGCAGTAGAGCATCGTCATTAGAAGCCAGACTCCCTGTGGTTGCTAATCATGTGAAACTTATCTGTGCCTCAATTTTTTCATTTGTAAAATAGGAATATTTAAAGTACCCACCTAACTGAGCTCATATGGGGATGACTGGATGAACACAGGCAAATCAAATAGAATATTTCTCAGCATGTGGTGAAGCATATATAAAGTGTTGGCTATTATTAATATTCAGCATATTTTCCTACATTTTCTTTCATTGAATGGTAGATTTTTTGGAACAGCAGCTAACCATAAAATATTCTTTCACTTTCAAAACCTCTAAGAATAACATAGAAGAATATAACTATTTTTAAATATATGAACTATAGAAACACAATTTCAAATAAAGTGTCAGATTTCTTAAGACTATGCAAGGACTGTAAATATAAAAACACTTAAAAAGGTAAAGAGGGGTATCTGCTGTTTCATAATTATTATTATACTCTAGTGTAATTAATATTTGTCTTCTATTTAAGTTATATTTTGATTAAACTTAAATGATCCATCTCCTACCAAACAAAATCTATTTGTGTGCCTGTGTCTAGTATCCCACTGATTTTATAATATCTCACTGCCATAAAACCAAAGTGAAATGTTAGATTAGGCAAAAACAATTATTTTTTCTTTAATAAACCAGAAAGGCAATGCCAGTTAACATATTTAAATTTCCCTGAGTAATATAATTAACAATTTCATTATCTCATATTTTGTCATTCTTAAGCCAGAGTTCTGAATTTATTGTGCAGTTATTTTACTTTATTTACCCATAAAAAGCTACAGTTTCTAGAGTGAGATAGTTACCTAGTAGAACTTACTAGTAATCATGCATACTACCTTTTGCATAGAATTGAATGTGAGTCATCCAATTGAAGTAAGAGGGAAGGTGGGCAAGCTGAATTTAATTATCCGAGTTGGTATGTGCCCAGCATTTTGTAGATGGCAGCAGGATGCTCTTATGAATGATGGGGTTGCTAGTCCTCTTTCTAGATGTTTTGCATGTCATTGGCCTTTCCAAGCCATAAAATTATTTTATTTTTTTCACTCTGCAAACTTGTAAGGATTACTCTGACTTTTTGAAATGAAAATAGAGCATCTAGTGGTAGGTCGCATCAAGGATGTCAGAGCAATCTGACAGTGACATCTGTCACTTCATTGTATGCCAGGTTTGATTTGAGGGACTTGGAGAGCTGGAAGACGTCCAACAATTCCTTCATTTTCTATATTTGTCATTCTGCCATACGCATTGGCTGTATCTTCAGGATGTCACCCAAGTCAAAAATAATAATGCTCCCAGATAGTGGAGGACCACACTGTAGTTCAAGCAAGAGAATTAGCTGAACATTCCCACTGAAACTCAAAGTTTGCAAGGTTCATGTTGAAATGCCAAGCTCTACTTTTAATTTGTAAAACAAACATTTTAAAATGTAGTGCAAATGTTCAGTTGAAGATAAATAGATTCAAGGAGTCTGCTTCTTGATGGGTCTTTAATGTACTCCGTTCTTGGAAAATATTATTCATTGGGTCACTCATTCAACAAATACCTATAATCTCATTCTATGCAGAGGGAACAGTATTTGGAAAGGCCCAAAGAGAAGAGAAAACATGGTAGTTTCAAGAGAAAAAAAAGTAACTATGGCCATAAATTTAAGGGTTTTAAACAAGGAATTGGTGATCACACTGCATTTTCTGATAGATTATTTTGGCTACGCAATGTAGAAAACATATTGGAGGGGAGGGAAAGGAGGAAGTGTGGGGAGGAACACTCTGAGGCTGTTGCAGGAATCTAGTCAGGAGGTGATGTCCTGAGATACAGTGTTGCAAATGAAAACAAGTGGATGGATTTAAGGGATATTTAGAAGAAAAATAAGACTTATGAGAAAGTAGATACAGGTGGGGGTGAGACTGAGGGAGAAGACACAGGAAATGCCCAGGTTTCTAATATAGGGCACTGGATGAAATGTAGTCCTATTGACTGAGATGGGAAGCCAGATCAGAAAGAGATAATAATTCTTTGCATAATATCTTGTCTATGTTCCACCCAAGCCTTGGCTAAGCTCTCATGCATTTTACATTTCACATCTATATTAAAAATGTGGGTTTTAACAAAAGCTCTGTGGTGCCTTAAATCAGGGTGTTGGCAGCACAGGTGCTAGTTGAGTAGAAAGTGCTGACAAATGGCAGGCTTCCTGAGACTGAGCAGAAATCCCTGAAACATTAGGCAATAGCAGGTCTTGGCTCACATATCTGTAGGCAGCACCAGCAGGGAGAGGTCTGTAAAGGGAGCATAAGGGATAGCAGAGCCTTGGCAGACATAGGCAGCTTGGACTGAAACAACCATCAAGAAAATAACAAGTGCCATTGAGCCACCAAGATGATTGGTTGGTGAAGGACATGTGAAAATGGGTATTTAGAATTAAAAAGACAGTTGACATGCTGTTGGGTGTAGTGGTGACAGAGCTGAATATATTCTCTTCTGTTACTGTTCTTGAACTTTATTTTTTAACACTCTGCTGCAGCAATCTAATGTGGGGGGAGTCCACATTTTATTATTTTACTTAGTTTCTTTTCTAATATATGCATTGATTTTTATTTTTAATTACAGTTTACATTCAATATTATTTTGTATGGGTTTCAGATGTACAGCAAAGTGGTTAGACAACTATATACTTTACAGAGTGGCCCCCCTGATATTTCAGGTCCCCACTTGGGCCCATACATAGTTGTTACGATATTATTGACTATATTCCCTAAGCTGTACTTTATATCCCTGTGACTATTCTGTAACCACCAATCTGTTCTTCTTAGTATCTTCACTTTTTTCTCCCAGCTCCCTAACCCCTCTCCCATCTATCCACTGTCAGTCTGTTCTCTGTATCTATACATCTGTGCAATTTCACTTACGTGTGGAATATGAAGAACAAAATAAACAAAAAAATTGAAATAGACTCATAAAGTCAATTGCTTTTTAAGCAAAATGAATCCTAGTTCATTATTTTCCTGGATTAGTGCTTTGAAATGGAAAAACTATTTCTCTGCTTCTCTTTAGAATCAAAGGAGATAATTTTGTTAATTATAGTTATGCTATTATTTTTTTATATCCAGAAATAATACTCAACAAGTCTTCCAACCATTAGTAAGAAGTGAAAGATGTGCTTCCTAATTTAGATTTTAATTTCACCTGATCATTAATTCATTTTCACACATAAATTGTGTTTTATCAAATTAATTAATTAGGGCAATTGCTGCTGGTCTCCTGTGCCCAACATTATGTGAGGTTGGGGAAGTGCTAGCAAATCATGTTGTAATTTGATAAGAAGCAATATCTGGTGGTAAAACTTGCAAAGAGAAGTAAGAAGCTGCTAACTTTGAATTAAAGCACTCAAAAACTACAAATTGCACCGTGCTATCACTATGCTTCAGAGCTGGGCTATAAAGGTTCGACTACTTTGCCATCAAGTTACTTTAACATCTTTGAGCTTTAGCTTTCTCTTAGGTAAAATTAATATAATACTGGGAAAATACTAAATCGATGCACTTTTATTTCTTTCTATAAATTAGGTTCTTTTGATGCCACCTCCATAAGGAAGAAGATATGACATTGTGGGAAGTCCCTGGTATGCAATAAAAGGAAAGAAAAGAAAGCTTTTCTAGCCTTAGCAAAGAATGGGTTGGGAGAGAAGTGGTCAAGCAATTGAGTGAATTCCAAGCCACCCCTCCCCCAAGCACACTTCTAAGATTCAATCCTCAAATATATGTGGAAAAGCAGTGATTAGTTTTTAAAAGGAGGTTGGAGAGGGATATAAGAAAAATCTTCCACCCAATTTCCTTGTTCAGACTCTGGAATGTGATTCTCTCTGGGAAATCCAAACTGGAGCAGTCACTCGGAATAAAGATGGTAACTAGACAATGAGATGCCTGAAAGGAATGCACTGAATGAGAGTTTCATCCAAGCCGTAGAGAGATCCACAGCACAGTCAAAGCCAAAGGTGGGCTGAGGCAGCAGAGGAGAGAAATGGCCAAACAACCTGTGAGGCTTGCTAATATTTCACCACTATGGACATTAACACCCAAGCCTGTGATACCTTAAAACTCAGCATAAGAGCCTGTTACCACTGTCAGGTCCCATTTCCATCACAAGAAGTCACATAAAACTTAATTTTCTTCTTATACAGAGGCCGTTTAAGGAAGAGATGAAAAACACCTATGAAATATAGAGTATATATGCTTTCCCCCCAAAGGATGGCAGTATATTGAAAAACATTTGAATGGTGAATTAATTAATTAATTAATTAATTAATTTACTACAGTTTCCATTCAATATGATTTTGTATTAGTTTCATATGCAGGTGAATTTACTTTATTTGGTACATAGTCTCTCTTTCTCCACCCATCCCTACTATAGATTGAGGCTGTGGAGGAAGTTGAAATCAGTTATGGAACATTTAAAAAATATGTCTACATTTTGGTACTGAGTTAAATGTTTAAACATATAAAATTTCTACCATAATTACTTTTATAAAAAAGCACAAGCAGAGCCTAGCCAGTATTTTAAAAATTATTGGCAGTTACAAAATAGTTGTAGAGATATAAAGTACAGCATAGAAAATATAGTCAATAATATTGCAGTTACTATGTATGGTGCCATTTGAAATATCAGGGAGAACAATTTATAGTGTATATGATTGTCTAACCACTATGCTGTACACCTGAAACTAATACAAAATAATATTAAATGTAAACTGTAATTGAAAAAAATTAAAAATAAATAATACTTAAAAATATTTAAACAAAAAGCATTTTTATTCACACTTTTCAGTTTTATTGAGATATAATTGATATTTACCATCATATAAGTTTAAAGTATATAATATAATGATTTCATATGTGTATATATTGCAAAATAATTAACACAATAAGTTTTGTTAACAATCACCTACCTCATAATTACATTTTTTCTTGTGACAAGAACTTTTAAGACCTACTCTTAGCAACTCAAATATACAATGTTAACTATAGTCACCATGCTGTATATTACATCCCCAGAACTTATATCTGGAAGTTTCTACCTTTTGACCACCTGCACCCATTTCCCCCAGCCCCCAATCCATTTACATTTAACAAATATTTGTTGATTTATTGAGTGTAATATGGCAGGCCCTCTGCTAGACACTAGGGACACATGAATGGGTAGGCACAGTGACATTGTTCCTGTCTTCAATGATTTGTAATATTGTAGCAGGGGGGAGTTAATTCAAGTTGACCATCAAAGTAAATTGATGCTTCTAACTCTACGGGTAAGCCTAAGGTACATCAGTGAAAAAAAAAAAACTATATTAAAAGAAATAAGATGAGGAGAGCCAAAGGTAGACATGGTGAGATGTCATCAACAATTATCCCAACTGTCATTCAAGGGCATTTTAATCCTCACACTGCCTATATCCTCATGTTAATTTAATTCAGAAAGAGAGTTAATTGGGGATGAAATTATCAATGGCAATAGCATGGCTCACCACCTTTTCATGAGCTGACTCAGTGTGCCCTGAAGAGATTTGCTTTATCGGTGATGCCACATTTTTAAAAAAATATATTTATTGATTATGCTATTACAGTTGTCCCATTCCCCCCCCACTCCACTCCATCCTGCCCACCTCCTCCCTCCCACATTCCCCCCCTATAGTTCATGTCCATGGGTCATACTCATAAGTTCTTTGGCTTCTACATTTCCTACACTATTCTTATCCTCCCCATGTCTATTTTCCACCTATCATCTATGCTACTTATTCTCTGTACCTTTTCCCCCTCTCTCCCCCTCCCACTGCCCTATTGACAACCCTCCATGTGATCTCCATCTCTATAGTTCTGTTCCTGTTCTAGTTGTTTGCCTAGTTTGCTCTTGTTTTTGTTTTAGGTGTGGTTGTTAATAACTGTCAGTTTGCTGTCATTTTTACTGTTCATATTTTTTATCTTCTTTTTCTTAGGTAACTCCCTTTAACATTTCATATAATAAGGGCTTGGTGATGATGAACTTCTTTAACTTGACCTTATCTGAGAAGCACTTTATCTGCCCTTCCATTCTAAATGATAGCTTTGCTGGATACAGTAATCTTGGATGTAGGTCCTTGCCTTTCATGACTTGGAATACTTCTTGCCAGCCCCTTCTTGCCTGTAAGGTCTCTTTGGAGAAATCACCTGACAGTCTTATGGGAAGTCCTTTGTAGGTAACTGTGTCCTTTTCTCTTGCTGCTTCTAAGATTCTCTCCTTCCATTTCATCTTGGCTAATATAATTATGATGTGTCTTGGTGTGTTCCTCCTTGGGTCCAGCTTCTTTGGGACTCTCTGAGCTTCCTGGACTTCCTGGAAGTCTATTTCCTTTGCCAGACTGGGGAAGTTCTCCTTCATTATTTGTTCAAATAAGTTCTCAATTTTTTGTTCTTCCTCTTCTCCTTCTGGCACCCCTATAAATTGGATGTTGGAACATTTCAAGATGTCCTGGAGGTTCCTAAGCCTCTACTCATTTTTCTGAATTCTTGTTTCTTCATTCTTTCTGGTTGGATGTTTCTTTCTTCCTTCTGGTCCACACCATTGATTTGAGTCCCAGTTTCCTTCCCATCACTATTGGTTCCCTGTACATTTTCCTTTGTTTCTCTTAGCATAGGCTTCATTTTTTCATCTAGTTTTCGAACAAATTCAACCAATTCTGTGAGCGTCTTAATAACCAGTGTTTTGAACTATGCATCTGATAGGTTGGCTATCTCTTCCTTGCTTAGCTGTATTTTTTCTGGAGTTTTGAAGTGTTCTGTCATTTGGGCCTTTTTTTTTTTTTGTCTTGGTGCGTCTGTTACTTTAAGGGGCGGAGCCTTAGGTGTTCACTAGGGCGGGGTAATGGTGGTCGCTGCGCTATGACGCTGTATGTGTGGGAGCGGCTGAGAGGGAGCAATGGCGCCCACTCCACTCTCCACCAGATTTCGTCACTCCCTCCACTACCCACAATCAAATTGGGCCCCTCTGGTGCTGGCTCCCGAGTGGGTGGGCTTGTGCACACTATAGGCCCCTGTGGGTCTCTCCAACAACCTCTCCTGTGAGGCTGGGAGTCTCTCCTGCTGCCACCCCAACCCCCACGGGCATTTTCAATCAGAGGTTTGAGGCTTTATTTTCCTGCACTGGAGCCCTGGGTTATGAGGACTGCTTTGCTCCCCTCTGTTTGTCCCGGTTTATCTGTGTGCGAATGTGGGGCCGCAGGGTGCTACCCGCCGCTCTGCCTGCCCCGTTCTCTACCACTCTGATTCCGGCCCTCTCGGTTTATCTGTGCAAATGTGGGGCCACAGGGTCTGCCAGTGGTCAGACTGCCTGCCCCGTTCACCCCACACTCTGCCAGTCTCGGTCCTGCCACGGTCACGCGAGTCCTCTCCACCCCAGTGCCCATTTCCGCCCCTCCTACCGGTCTGGATGAATGTTTATTTTTTATTTCCTTGGTGTCAGACTTCCTTGCAGTTCGATTTTCTGTCAGTTCTGGTTGTGCGAGGAGGCGCAGTGTGTCTACCTAAACCGCCATCTTGGTTCTCGAAGCCACATTTTTGAGAAGTAAACAAATTCAAGGCATTTGCTCTTTTTAGTTTTGGTTAATAAAAATTCATTCTAGCTTTTTAAAAAATTAAATGTAATCCCACAATCATATAATTTAAAAGTTTTGTATTTTACAGCAATATTCTCAGACATTCAATTATTTAAGTAGAGGAAATTGTTTATCTTTTTCTACAATATGACAAAATTCACTCTTAATGGCTGTTATTAATTCTTTGAGGTATTTCACATACCTAATGGCAAACCATATACTATAATAATGAGGTGCTTAGAGATGAAGTGACCAGGGATCATAATTAATTAATGGTTATAAGTTTAAATATTGCAAAAAAGACCAGACATCAAATGAGAATCCCAATTTCACAAATTATGTTTAATACAATGTCATTGAATTCACTTAAAATTTCTGAAGGAAAAGTTTAATTTTGATACTAAGAAACATGACATTCTCTAAGTTTACCAGGCTTTCTCACATACACATGTTGATCTGTCTGCCAGAAATTCCTCTTCCTTCTGCCTGGAAGAACTTCCCCTACTCCTGGCCCATGTAAACTTCCAGTCATCCTTCCATTTCATCTCACGTACCTCCTATGGAAAGTGCTCTGCAGGTCTTCTCTTTTTTTGTGCTCCATTGGCATCTTCTAACATACTTCGTCAAAGTGCTTTTAACGCTATATTCCAATTGTGTGATGGCATGTCAGTTCTGGACTCCGAGCAGCTTAAAGACAAAAACAGACCATAGTTTTATTCTTTATAATGACAGTGCATAGCAGAGTGACTGGCACAAAGAAGGGGCTCACTAAATATTTATTAAATTGATTTTTGAAATATCAAAGGTGAGCCAAACTGGGTCAAGAGGTATCAATTATAAAAATTGTTTTATATTTATGTTCTTTCTGCTGCACTGTATTCTGGGTAATTGTATAACCTTCATATCATTCACCTAGAAGATTTCTCAGAGCAGTCAGCGTTCCAGCTGGTGGTGCTAATGAGTAGCAGTTCATGAGCAGGACAAACAGGAGGAGAGCAATCTGGTGAACAGACCTTCACAACCAGTGGAACATGGCGCAGGAAATAAATCTTGAATTTCATGAAAGGAATTTAGATGTGATTGTGCACACTGAGGAGCTATTGAAGAGTTGTGTAGATTTTTATTTATTTGAACAATACAAGAGATAATAGAGTAATAGCATGTTTAGCAGTAAAGGTGATGTTTGCTTCTTAAAGAATTCATCTTGAATTAATTACAGGAAAACTAAACCAGCAGTAATACACAAGATCAATGGGCTATGTGCGGCATGCAGATGTGTTTTATTTTGCCACCCAATATTTAAAATAAAGTAGGGCAAATTTAAAATTCAGAGGACTTCACATAAAAAACAAGATGCCTGAAACCTTTTAAAAATTTGGAAACTTGGGGAGACTTCTGATCAAGATGGAGGTGTAAGTAGACATGCGTGTGCAACCATAAAAAGAATTACAACCAGATTTCAAAACTAATAACACCCAGAACCATCACAAAGTCAACCTGTATGGAAGTCTGACAACTAAGGATTTAAGGAAGACACATTCATCCAGATGCGTAGGAAAGGCAGAGTTGCGGAGATGGGCGGAGAGGAAGTGTGGAGCAGAAAGGTGGCAGCGCCATGAAATAGATGAGAGGGACACCTTGGGAGCCAGCAATCCCAGTCCCAGGCCAGACAGTACAGCCCAGAGTTCCAGCACCAGGAAAATAGATCCCCATTATGGCTGGCTATAAAAACTAGTGGGTGTTGGAGCAGCAGATGAAACTGCCAAGAATTTCACCAGTTAAAGAGCCAGTGTGGTCTTAGAACATGGGCAAACCCACTCTGGGACTCACCACTGGGGCAGCAGCTGGAAGGGCATCAGTCACACAAGGTAGGGGGATAAAATGACTGGAAAGGGGTGAGTGCCAGGTGAACCACCAGAAGTCAAGTGGCAGCATTGCCCCTATTGGAGCCCTCCACACACAACGATAAAGCAGGGAAGTGGTTGCCTCACCTTGGCAATTACCTAAGGCTCCACCCCACCCAGTTTACAGGTGCCTTTTCTACATAGGCCACACTACTAAGAAAGGGAGTAAAAGCAGCTCTACCTAATACACAGAAACAAACACAGGGAGGCTGCCAAATTGAGGAGACAAAAATGGCCCACATGAAGAACAGAACAAAACCCCAGAAAAAGAACTAAGTGAAATGGAGATAGCCAACCTATCAGACACAGAGTTCAAAACACTGGTTATCAGGATGCTCAGAGAACTCCTTGAGTACAGGGGCAGAAAAAAGGAAGAAATGAAGGCCACACTAAGTGAAATAAAGAATAATCCACAGGAAACCAACAGAGAAGGGAAGGAAGCTAGGATTCAAACCAATGATTTGGAACATAAAAAAGAGATAAACAGCCCTGGCTGGTGTGACTCAGTGGATTGAGTGCCAGCCTGCAAAGAAAATGGTCTCTGGTTCGATTCTCAGTCAGGACACATACCTGAGTTGCCGGCCAGATCCCCAGTAGGGGGTTCGTGGGAGGCAACCACACATTGATGTTTCTCTCCCTCTCTTTCTCCCTCCTTCTCACTCTCTAAAAAATAATAATAATAAATAAAAATTTAAAAGAAAGAGATAAACATTCAACCAAAACAAAAAGAAGAAATAAGAATTCAAAAAAATGAGGATAGGCTTTGGAATCTCTGGGACATCTCCAAACATGCCGACCTCTGAATCACAGGGATGCCAGAAGGAGAAGAGGAAGAGCAAGAAACTGAAAACTTTTCTGGAAAAAAAAATAGTGAAATAAAACTTCCTTAATTTGGTGAAGGAAAGAGACCTACAAGTCCAGGAAGCACAGAAAATCACAAAACAGTAGGACCCAAGGAGGAATGCACCAAGATATATCAAAATTAAAATGCCAAGGGTTAAAGGTAGATTCTTAAAAAGAGCAAGAAAAAAGCAGAGAGTTACCTGCAAAGGAGTTCCCATAAGATTATCAGCTGATTTCTCAAAAGAAACTGCAGGCAAGAAGGGACTGGCAAGCAGTATTTAAAGTTATGATAAACAAGGACCTACAACCTAGGTTACTCTATCCGGCAAAGCTACCATTTAGAATGGAAGGGCAGATAAAGTGCTTCCTAGATAAAGTCAAGTTAAAGGAGTTCATCACCACCAAGCCATTATTAAAGGAAATGTTAAAGGGACTTATTTAAGAAAAAGAAGATCAAAACTATGAACATTAAAACAACAAATTCACAACTATCAACAACTGAATCTAAAACAAAACAAAACAAAGCAAATAACCAGAACAGGAACGGAAGTATACATGTGGAGATCATTTGGAGGGTTATCAACTGGGAGAGTAAGGGACAGAATGGGGAAATGGTACAGGGGTTAAGAAGCATAACTGGTAGGAACAAAATAGGGGGATATTAAGAATAGCATAAGAAATGGAGAAGTCAAAGAACTTACACACATGACCCATAGACATGAACTAAGGGGGAGGATTACTGGAGGGAAGGGGGTACTGGGAAGAGGGGGTCAAAAGGGGAAAAATTGGGACAACTGTAGTAGCATAGTCAATAAAATATACTTAAAAAATTTGGAAATTTGGTGTTGCTTTGTCCACATGCCCACATGGCAACACTCTAAAGGAAGCAGTAGATTGGAACAGTGTGATTGTAGGCAGTGGACCACACTACTAATGTTTATTTCACGAGTTCTTAAACTTAATACAATTAGTATTAGACTAAAGATTACTAAATATATACTTTAATCCCTATATTAAACAGTGAATATAAATTCTAGTCTTCTTGTCTCCTTACCCCAATTTGGTTTTCAAGAACCTTCCTCTCTGACAACCATACACCAAAAATTGTACTAAAGACACACTCCTCCCTTGTCCTTAGCATATTATTTCAAATGTAACTATGAACGAAAGAGTTCTCTTTGGAAACAAAGAGGTGTATTTGCCTCACAAAATCTCTTCTTGACTGTAATTGTAAAACTCATCACAGTGTGAACAAAAGGCATCCTAGAACTTGAATAATTAACCAGAAAAAAATTATTTGATCCTTAATCATGACTTCTAACCACAAATCCAAAAACTAAAAGGGAGTAGGCATGAATAAAAATCTTTCAACACCTTAGAGAGAGGTTTCATGTAAATAGAAGGTACTATTCAGAAATACCACACCTTAAATAACTTTCTCCTTTCAACAGAAAAGAATATGAAATGGAGCCCAACCCAGAAAAGCCGGCTGATCAACTTGACTACCAGGTGACACTGAATACAGTCTTAAGAAGGTTGACACAGCTATTTGGAACCATTGGGACGTTTGATCACTCAGTAAATAGACTTTAAGCAAGATTTAACTTTGAATTAAACTTGAACCTATTTAAACTACAATTTTTGAGACTCTTCTCTTACTGTGAATATAATAGCATCTACACCAAACCAACAAGGAAGGGGTAACAGTCTCCCCACCCTGCACCTGCTAGGAAGTGAATGCTTTGTACTCCAGTTCTTTATTGACCCCCACGTATATCCTCATTCAACTAAGAGTCCACTCAGGGTTGGTCAGTTGAGCATTCCTTTTAACAGAATGCATACACCTGTCAGGACCGACAAGTTAAATGAGCACATGCTCAAGTCCAGTAATTAGTAATGAATATGAAGTCCATATTCATTACTAATGCCGTCACTTAGTACCTGTCTGGACCTGGACAAATTACTTAACTGCTTTTAACACAGTTTCCTCATTTGTAAAAGAAAGAGGATAACATTTCCCACCTCTTAGTACCGTGAGGATTAATCAGGTGATATTTGTTAAAGATCCGACTACATACAAATGCTGAGTGCATTTGTGTTTGCATAGAATCCCCCCAGGAGAATACAGTCGCCTCGCAGACTGAGGCTGGTGCCCAGCACATGGTGGGTGCTTGCTAAATATTTGTTAAATGGACAAATCATTTCCACGGTTTGTACAGATTTAGAAAGACATGCAGTTTTATGACATGCTAACCACTGTTCTAGGTGCTTTACAAATATTCGCCCATTTAATCCTTAAAAGATTCCTAAGAGGAAGGCACTAATATTATCCTATTCTTCAGAGGAGGAACCTGAAGCACAGTGTAGGTAATTTGTCTGAGGTCACTCTCTTCTTAACAGTGATTCAAACCAAGAAAGTTTAGCCCCTGAGTCCATGCTGCACTGGGCAGAACTTTCCAAGCTTTAGCATGCACAGAATCTGCTGAAGATCTTGTGTTTTTGTCACTATATTTGTTTACACTGATATGAAAACATAGAGATGAAAGAGAATTATCATTAGGCAGTTGCAGAGATGAGAAAGTTTTATTTACAAACCCCCCCCTCCCCCAACCATATCACTGATGACCAATCTGGATTGCCTTGCTGGTTGGATTCCGGGTGGCATGTTGGGGTCTCATCAGGTTTATTGTGGGGGGGAGCTCCATGGTGTCAGCGCAGTCCCTGTGGTCCCCGGAGCAGCTGCGTTCCTTGGGAAGCTGGGCCAGGTGGCAGTAGAATTATTGCCTGAATCCACTCCTCACTGTCCACGTCCTCCAGTGGGAGACAGTGGCATGTCCACCTGACAGCAGCTTCTTTGGTGGGTCTCTTATTTATAGTCAGACTTGTTCTTTCTGTTCAAGGTCAACTTTATGTAACACGTGAAATGCAGCTCACAAAAGCACCGGCTGCACTGATTAAAGAGAAATGCCACCTCATTGACAAGTCTAGCTCATCCAGAGAGGAGGGGGCTGGGGGAGTTCAGGGGAATCCATTCATCCTTAGACAATGCCCAGAGGGAGAAAGAGTCATTAAATTACCCAGCCTTACTGATGCTTGCAGAGAGGTGACCACGACCTAATAGATGCTGAGGCAGGAAATTACGTCCCTGGTTCACGAAATGAAGAAGAGAGATCCAAACGCTCAGGCATGGGAGGAGATGGCAGAGATGCTAAAGGTGCTCAGGTCCCTGGAAGAGGTTGTGCAAATCACCACTTCAAAATCTGCTTTTCCAAACCTGCCATGAGGTCAAGAGCCAGGCCCTGGTGGTCCTTTCCCCCGGAGTGGACCTGTGTCTTAAAGGAGTGCTGTTCCCTCCTCTCCACTCAGGTCTCCCCAGCTGCCAGGCTGCAAGTCCACCTCCACCTCCACTAGACATCCCCGAGGCCAGTGGATACAGGGGAATCCACTCCCTGGGCTGGAGTTCCTCCTCTTCACAGAACACACAGCAGTCAGCTCCTGCATGGATGATCCCTCCAATTGTAAAGAGCACAAGACTTCCTGGAACACACCAAGAAATGGAGGGCTTCTCTACAATCACAGAATGTTAGATTCTCTCTTAGTAGCAGCTAAAGGAGTGCTGTACTTAAGAAGTTAATCTTTTTACTCAAACCAAATCTTCATCAAACTACATGTCTCGGTGTTGTGTTAGCATTATTTATATATTATTCTTCCAAGTGAACGTTTTTCTTTTATTCTCTCCTTAAATATTGTATTAAATTTTTTTAAATTGACTGATTGATTGATTTATGCTATTATAGTTGTCCCATTTCCCCCCCTTCGCTCCACTCCATCCTGCCCACCCCCTCCCTCCCACATTCCCCCACTATAGTTCATGTCCATGGGTCATACTCATAAGTTCTTTGGCTTCTACATTTCCTATACTATTCTTACCCTCCCACTGTCTATTTTTCTCCCTACCATTTATGCTACTTATTCTCTGTACCTTTTCCCCCTCTCTCCCCCTCCCAATCCCCTATTGACAACCCTCCATGGGATCTCCATTTCTGTGGTTCTGTTCCTGTTCTAGTTGTTTGCTTAGTTTGCTTTTGTTTTTGTTTTAGATGTGGTTGTTAATAGCTGTGAGTTTGCTGTCATTTTGACTGTTCGCATTTTTTATCTTCTTAGATAAGTCCCTTTAATGTTTCATATAATAAGGGCTTGGTGATGATGAACTTCTTTAACTTGACCTTATCTGAGAAGCACTTTATCTGCCCTTCCATTCTAAATGATAGCTTTGCTGGATACAGTAATCTTGGATGTAGGTCCTTGCCTTTCATGACTTGGAATACTTCTTGCCAGCCCCTTCTTGCCTGTAAGGTCTCTTTGGAGAAATTGGCTGACAGTCTTATGGGAAGTCCTTTGTAGGTAACTGTGTCCTTTTCTCTTGCTGCTTCTAAGATCTCTCCTTCTGTTTCATCTTGGGTAATGTAATGATGATGTGTCTTGGTGTGTTCCTCCTTGGGTCCAGCTTCTTTCAGATTCTCTGAGCTTCCTGGACTTCCTGGAAGCCTATTTCCTTTGCCAGACTGGGGAAGTTCTCCTTCATTATTTGTTCAAATAAGTTTTCAACTTTTTGTTCTTCCTCTTCTCCTTCTGGCACCCCTATAAATTGGATGTTGGAACGTTTCAAGATGTCCTGGAGGTTCCTAAGCCTCTACTCATTTTTCTGAATTCTTGTTTCTTCATTCTTTTCTGGTTGGATGTTTCTTTCTTCCTTCTGGTCCATACCATTGATTAGAGTCCCAGTTTCCTTCCCATCAATATTGGTTCCCTGTACATTTTCCTTTGTTTCTCTTAGCATAGCCTTCATTTTTTCATCTAATTTGTGACCAAATTCAACCAGTTCTGTGAGCTTCCTGATTACCAGTGTTTTGAAGTGTGTATCTGATAGGTTGGCTATCTCTTCATTGCTTAGTTGTATTTTTTCTGGAGCCTTGATCTGTTCTTTCATTTGGGCCATTTTTTTTTTTGTCTTGGCGTGCCTGTTAAGTAAAGGGGCAGAGCCTTAGGTGTTCACAGGGGTGGGGTAACGCTGGTCACTGCGCTGTGATGCTGTATGTGGGGGAGGGGCCAAGAGGGAGCAATGGTGCCTGCTCCACTCTCTGCTGGATTTCAGTCACTCCCTCTGCTACCCACAATCAAATTGGGCCCCTCTGGTGCTGATTCCCGAGTGTGGGGGGTGGAGCTTGTGCACGCTCTAGGCCCCTGTGGGTCTCTCCAATGAACTCTCCTGTAAGGCTGGGTGTTTTCAATCAGAGGTTTGAGGCTTTATTTCCCTGCGCTGGAGCCCTGGGTTGCATGGTCTGTTTCGCTCCCCCGCCGTTCCTCCCGGTTTATCTATGTGCGAATGTGGCGTCTGCTGGCTGCAGCCTGGCCTGCCCTGTTCCACAATCCACCACCTCGCTGAATCTGCCAGCCGCGCCTTGCCACGAGTCCTCTCTGCCCCAGCTGCCCATCTCCTGCTGGTCTGGATGAATGTTTCTTCTTTATCTCCTTGGTTGCCAGACTTCCATACAGTTCGATTTTCTGTCAGTTCTGGTTATTTTTTGTTTTTAAATTGTTGTTGTCCTCCTTTTGGTTGTGTGAGGAGGCACAGTGTGTCTACCTATGCCTCCATCTTGGCTGGAAGCTCCCTGTCCCCATATTAAAATTTTTTTAATCCTCACCCAAGGACATTTTTTTCATTGCTTCCAGAGAGAGAGGAGGGAAGAGAGAAACATTAATTGACTACCTCTTGTACTCAGCCAGACCCTGGATTGAAACCTGAAACCTAGGCTGGCATCAAACCCTCAGCCTTTTGGTTAAGAGATGATGTTCCAACCAGTTGAGCCACAGTGGCCAGGGCTAAATATTCTATTTTAAGTGGAAAATATATACAGCTTTGCAAGAAAGACTTTTTAATAGTCAAAGTAAATGCACTAACTTCATTTAATTTTGCTCATTAGGACACAACTCCATTCATAATCCCATAACAAGAGTGTGAGTCCTGAAAGAAACAAATTTATCAACCATTGACAATCAGTTTTAATATTTCCTCTCACTCCCTACAACAGAGCAATTTCTAAACAAACTGAAGAGCTAAACCTAGAAATTAAAAAATTTAGGAAAAAAGAAGCAAATAATCATTGGTCCTTTAGGAGAAGAAATGTCTGAATGTCAAAGCCACAGAAGTTACAAAAGAAAAAAGTGGAAAGACTTATATATACATGAAATATGTAAATACTTCTAAGTAGAAAATATAAAAATGAAAATTCAAAGAGCACATGGGACAAAATGATTTATTGTGCCAGAAAGAATTATGAATTTTTAATATAAAGAGTTAACATATTTTGATAAGAAAAGCAGGAAGATCTGATAGGAAAGTGAGCGAAGGACAAGAATTCTCTCTACTAATAGAAGGGAAAACGCAACTGGTTGACAATAATGTAGGCAAATGTTCTATCTCACAGTCATCAAAGAAAAATTAAAAACACCAAGAGACTATTTTAACTCCTTTTGTTACCTATCTGTTCAGTAGGTGAGAACATGATTCACTCACCCAGCCTTAATTAAACAGGAACAAGCAAGGTAATGAGAATTTAGTGATTAGACACCTAGAGTTCTGCCCTCACAGGGAAAGGCTCAAATAGAGAAAAGAGGAACAAAAAAATAAAAGAACTGGTAAAATATACCTGGGGTAGGAAATAGTCTCAGAAATAGTTCATATCATTTATAATGCTGCTGCTAAGAATTTGGTATACACTACAAGAGGAATAGAAATTATCACCACCTTTGTTTTCCAACCCAGAATGCTAATTGATTAATTTACCTTGATGTCAGGACTAGATATTATTGACTTAGCACATTCTCCCCTTTAGGCCTTGGAGTATAAGGATTGTTGTGACCATTTTGGGCAGAAATTTGTCAAATTATTTTAAGAACTCTAATTCATGAACTCTAAATTCATATTATCTGATCCAGTTATTATTTCTCTTGGCATATAATCGAAAAAGGAATTTCATATCTAGAAAAAAATTACAAAGACTTTTGTAACCATCAGTGGTTATTGTAAGAGCAAAACATTGGGAGAAACTCAACCAAATGTGTTGCAACCTCAAAAGGCCCAACAGGTTCACATGGGATTCTGGCAAATGGAAGAAAATTCTGGAGCTGTGGGGACACTTGACCTGCCTTTATTCAAGGTGGGTGATCTACGCATGCTGTAAACTGCATGTCCCCCTGCGCGTTGCTGTGTGTCACATAGCAGGAAGCCCCCCCAGTCCCTGACATATGAAATGCACACAAAGCTGGCAGGATGCCAGGAAATTGTGTAACACAGCGAAATTCTGCACATGTAGCCCACTCAATGTTATGGGGACCATTTGTCAGACCCTGACTCAAGGCTATGAGAACACAGGTTATCTTAGTTCCCCAGACATCTGGGTGAGGGAGCCAGACTGCCTCCATTTACCCTACACCAAATTATAGAGAAATTACGGTTCTGCAACTTAGTGAAATATTATATAGATATTACAGAGATTTTTCATAAAAAGATGATATAGATAAAATATTTGACATATAAAATTGTATATATACTAAGATAAAATCTACGTGATAAATTAGCTGTACCTAAAAATGTTCCTGAATGAGAGAACTTGTTAAAAGTACAGATGTTTACAGAAGGAGATTTGACTTTGGGTACTGAACACACAATGCAATATACAGATGATGTACTATAGAATTGTGCACTTAAAACCTATATAATTTTATTAACCAATATCACTTCCAATATATTTAATTAAAAAAAATACAGGTTCCAGAGCCCAGCCTTTGATATACAAGCACAGGAGGTCAGAGGTGGGATTCGGGACTTAGCATTTCTGCCAGCACCCTGGAGATGTTGTGTGGGTGATCCCGGGCCCATGCTTTGCAAACCACTGGACTACGGTGATGACAAAACCCTAATCTGACTAACTGACCATGACATAAAATGAATGGCAGGAATGAGAATAAGTCAAACTTTAGATCAACATGAAACTTAATAACACTGAGCCAAAAATAATACTTTTGTTCTGTTCTGGAATTATGCCTTGGCCTTGACACACCTCTGAGTAAAATGAGAGATGAAAGAAAATACAACATAGTCAAATGATGGACTGGCGGCAAAATACCAGCACTGAAGTGCTCGGGCAAGAGCCGGTGCCACCATGCATGTGCAGACAGAATATCAACTGACAAGCGTCTTTTGAAATACTGCCATTATTTCACTGTAAAGAAGTCAAGCCTTTCATTTAGTCATATTTCAAGACCAGCTGACATTTTCTGTGTCCATTCTGTACATTTAAATGGAAAAATGTAGAATGTACTTGTATAGCAAGGACACATAATCAGACTTAATTTCTGGCAGAATGAAAAAATACATGGCATACCTTTGATTTCAAAAGGCCCAGTTTTATGCATTTAATGTTCTAAAAATGTGATACGTCTTACAGTCAGTGTATTCACAAATTGGGCAGTATTTTCCCTCAATTCAAAATGAGATGTTAGAATTGAAGAAACATAGTAGCTTACTTTGAATCAGTTTTTATATGGCACAGATATATATATGAATAGATGCAGGCACATATATACATTTATGTATGGTTTATGTATTAAAACTATGCTTTATGTATATATGTATGCTACATATATACATTTTATGCATTTATGCATAAAGCATAATTTTAAGTTTTAATCAAAATAAAATAGCTTGGAGCTAATTTTGTTTTAAAAGCCAAACAAATCTGATGGTATTTTTTAACATGTAGATTTTAATATGGACATTTTAAAGTATATGGTAACTAAACAGATAATGATTTTATTCAACATATCTTAAATTTTTCTTGTGATGGATATTTACAAACTATAAACAATTCTTTCTCATATACTCTCTCTCCAACCTCACAAATCTCCTAAAAGTTGTATAGTGGATTCTCCTTAAAAATGTTTTTATTAGAGAAAATTAGTGAAATATATAGATATAATTTTCCTCTTTCTTACACTTTTTGATGTACTAAATAAGTCCCAGTATGGAGGAACTTGAAATAAAGAATAATAGGAGAGAAAAGAAAGGGTTTATCATGACAAGATATTCTCTAAATATGGTTCTGAAAAGTCATCATTGAACCATTGGTCTATGTAAAGGTTTTATAGATGGTTGAATGAACGAATGCTTAAAAGTTATATTTACAAAGAAGGAAGTTAAGACCCCTTGAATTTAAGACCATAATTATATAAAAACAATATTTGCAGAGAAGCAACATTCTAAAAATTTATAAGGAAATAATGGTGCCAAGCCATGGGCAGCAAGATTAAAATTTGTGAAGTATGAAGGGGTGAGAAGAAACTCCCAGTTGTATCCATTTAAAAATTATGTTAATGAAGTGTTCATTTATTCATTCATTTTATGATTTCATTTAGCGAATATTTCTGGTGAATGGAGTCTACAGGCAATCTCAGTCCTGTGGGATCAGTGATAGTAACCTGGTTGGTAGAGTCCTGTAAGGGTTGGAAGACAGGTAACATTTAACCAGGTGGAGGGGAGATAATGTGAGGAGAATTAGCATCAGAGGTGAAGGGAACAGCAGGTACATGGGCTGCAAGGGGAGAAAAGGATGGTACATTCTTGAGGCTGCAAGTTTTCAGTGTGGCTTGAGCACAGAAAGGGAGCCGGGGTGAGGAATGATGACAGTGAGGCTGGAAAGGCAAGCAGGAAAGTGATTTTGATTTGGGACCACCTGGGTAGCCATTGAAGCCCTAAAACAGACGTTAGCAATGATAACATATGCATTTAAAAACATTCCACTGACTTGCTTTGACCTACAAAGAAATTTATCATTTTTATTTTTGCTAGGGGATTATTAATTTTATAATATTTTAAATTTTGTTATTAATATGTAACTAGGTAACTCCAGTTAGCCTCAAAATAAGAAAGAACATACTAAAACAAATAGGAGGGCATACAAAACAATAATAAAAGATGATTTGTTTTGTTTTCACTGTGCTTCTTTTTTGAAACTAAATAAAGCAAAGTCAAACACAGTATCATAATGCATTTTGAAAATGCAGTAAAGTTTTCAAGTAGGTTAAAACCTCTAAAGAGGATATCATATTTCAAAGGATAAGCAAATAATCAGAGCACGGCAAAATGAAATTGATTTAACAGACGTTGCTTTTTGTTTTGTTTTCTTTTTCCACACATGAAAAGTAGGTTACTTGCAGCTCTGGGATTTAACAAAACGCTTGTTTTCTAATTAATTTTCAAAGCTCCTTGCACTACATTTCTCTGCCTTTAATCTCTTGTCATGATGTCTCTCCTTCATTAATAGTGGATGCCTGTTTTATTTACTCCTGTTGAGAGGGAACAAAGGAGGGGTGCTCACTGACTTAGTGACTTAGTGACGGAGTGCAGAGGAAGAATGGAGAAGCAAGCATTTCTTTGAAGCTACTGGAAACATTTCATACCGTTTTAGGTTCCTTCCTCATGACTTACCAGTCGATGCATGCTTGGGTGCTGGGTGTGATCTGTCCTCTCTGACAGCAAGGGAACACTTAGAACCGCAAATGTGGATTGAGTGTGTGGGTACCAAGCCTTTGATGGTGGTGCCAAGTTATCTTGGTTATCTGAAGATGTCCCTGCCTTTCTTTCACTTTTTTTTTTCAAGTTCTATGAGTGGCATTCACTAACTTATTAATTCAACAGATATTTTTGATGCTTATGTAAATCATTATGCTAAATGCTGTTCTCCTAAAGTTTCATTTCTGAAAACACAAGACATCTGTACTTTTGGGTCGATGACAATTGCTAGCTGTAAGTGGTACACAGAGCAGCAGAAGGTGCCTATGAAAATTCATTCTGTCGAAATGAAGTTGACACGTGAGCTGCAACATAAAATTGACAAATAGCTCGGAAGAGATATACAAAATCACTAGGCTCTAAGAACCGTCAGGGTTTGTTTTAACCAGAGTGAAGACACTCCCATTTCTAAAGAAGGGAAGTGCATTGTAGAAGGAAATTGTCTTAGCCATGAAAGCATAAACAAAGAGACTTCCAGAGACAAAATTAGTTCCAAGTTCCATAGGGGTGGAGCATAAGGTTACCTATTAGATAAACTAAGAAAATAGACCCCTTGGCAGGTATATACCTACACTGGAAACCCATCAGCCTGGCAGAACCCAGTGGTATAAAACATTTATACCATATAACCAAGTCCCTCCCTTGATCATTTGGTTTTTTTCAGTATGTTGCCCACAGAGGGAAAATACACTGGTCAAATTGGGGTTAGGGTTAGGTCCAATAGACTGTTGTGGTTTTCATTGTGAATTAAACTTTCCTGATCTCTATGAGTCAGTTGGTTGCCTTATTAGCATAAGTGGGTGTCCCGAAATCCAATCAATCCCAGAACACTGGCAAATTCAAATTCTGAGCCTCTTAGGCTAAGAGCCAGCCTCTAGTCTTCAATGAATTCAACTATTACCTGGTGAGATAGTGCAGTAGCCATTGCTTGTGATGTCTTAGTCTAATTACTTACGGTTTTTAAAACATCAACACTGAATTTCAAAAGAAGTGTGTTAAGTGATACAGGTTTCTTGTCACCATTTGGCCAGCAGGCTACTGGTACAAGTAAATGAATATATGACTGAGAATGGCAGGGGAGGATGCTAAGTGACATAAAGGAACTGACATAGTAGAATCAGTACTATATTTAAAATATTATTTAAAAATATAAAGGTTTTTACTTCTATCTCCTCCCCCATGTATATATTCAAAGCTACTATTATTTATGTCATGTGAAAATATATTTGAGAGCAGGTTTTAATAACTCAGAGGCAAATGAGCATCTTGATGAAACAAGGAGACTACATGTTAAAATATTTGAATTTACTTTAATATATTCTAACAATGTTACATACATATGTTAACTTTATGTACACCTTGGATTTTAGGAGCGAGGTAAATTACTAAACATTTTAAGTACTCTGATGAGATATACATACTTCAAGGATGGTTTGTTAATAGCTGAAAGGCTCTACTAAAGCGCCGAGAGCCAGCTTCTAAGTTTTGGCAGTTCGTATGGAAATCTTCATCAGCGGGGTTCTTAACTGCACAAAAGACATCTGCAACAATGTTCAACTGGAAATGGTGTGTAAGTTAGAAATATTGTAGCAGCACCTCCCCTGCACAAACTATGTGAATCCTGAGATCAAGAACTTCACTTTAGCCCTGACCTCCATGGCTTAGTTGGTGGAGCAACATCCTGCAAAGCAAAAGGTCACCAGTTTGATTCCTGGTCAGGGGACATGCCTGGGTTATGGGTGATCCCCACTTGGGGTGCATGCAAGAGGCAACTGATCAATGTTTCTATTGCACATTGATGTTTCTCTCCCCCCCTTTCTCCCTTCCTCTATCTCTAAAAATAAATAAATAAAATCTTAAAAATAATAATTTTAATGTAGGGCTGGAACTTATCACTTAAGGATTCGCTTGATCTCACACAAGGATCCTGGACCTGAATTTTAACTGAAAGGTTACTTGAATCCTGCTACTAGAATAGTATCCTATCTGTCTCCAATGAACATTTCATACAAAATACTTGAGTGTGTCTGAAATAACAGAAAACTGGACTTTTCTAGGGTGGAAGGAAAGAACAACATAGTTAATGATTTGAGGACTGCTTGCTCATAAGTGTTTGCACTGTGGCAAGTAGATTTGTTCTGAGACTTGCTGTGATTTAATGTTCCTCCTGGTTGTGACAATATGGAAGAGGAGAACCGTAAACTTTCCTGCCTCTGAGGTAGGGTTCTTATGGTAGCTCACAGCTGTGTGTGACCAAATTGGCTTACATCAGTTCATAACACCAGGGCCCCAAGTAAGAATATGTGTATTTTACAATTTTAATTGCAGAGTCAGAATCTGTTCTAATTAATTACTAGATAAGCGTGGATTACTGAGCATCCAGACATTATTATAATTTATTTTTGTTGTTAGGATACAGAAGTGGAATAACATCTTGGCCACCAGTAATTTCTTCCCACTTCCAATTTTTAGTAGACTCTTTTCAGTAGTCACTATTATCAAAGAATGAAAACAAAATGTCAAAATTATAGTGGCTTTGTGTTGCTAGAAAACTCAAAAGATTCCTCAGAACTGTGTGTCTGCTTTTCTCTACCTCAGAGATTCCCCTCTCACCTCAGAGCTATGTGAGGGGATAGTGTGGACATGGGAGTGGGATGAGGGTTTTATATTTCTTTCCAGGAGGGTCATCCTTAACTTTATTGACATGTCTCAAATCTCCTTTCCTAGAAGAATAAGCAGGGAAAAGATAACTGTTACTCAAGTCCTTTTCTTTGCTCAGGGACAGAAATCAACTATCTAGTATAATCATAACTAACTTTGAGGGAAAAAAAAACCCCAATGGGCTCAGCTTATTAGCTGAGGCCCCGGGGTATCACCTGGTTCTTGGAGGCTGTCTTTTTTTGCTTACCCTGCAGGAGAAAATTCAGTTTCCAAGGTGAGCTGGGTCCCAGGACAGCTTTCTAAGAAATTTTTGGCTGATAGATTTTTTTTAAAATAGCTTTCTCATTTCATCACTCTATTAAAGGTGTTGAAAAACAGGAGAAATTTTGTTAAAGGTTACTATGTCAAGGGGGAATAGAAAGAGAAGACAAAAGATGAGAAAAAAGTGGGGAATGGGGAGCAGGAAGAGTAGGGAGTCTTAAGGAAGACAGGAATTTAATAATATTCCTTCTCCATTCCCCTCGGGGTCCTGAAAAGAGTCCCATCCTCTGGGCTCCTTTAACTATCCTGGAAGCTACCCTATGTACCTTCTATAGAGACATTCTAGCCATGATTAGGCTCATTTGTCAACCTAATGCTACAGGCGAAAGTCATGTTTGTATTTTTCAGTACCTTGTCTGTGTTTTCTTGAGACCATTCTCTCTGACAAGAAAATTTTCCATTTTTAATTGCTTAGTTCTTATATTAATTTTCTATGGCTGCTGCAATGAAACACCACAAACTTGGTAGGTTAAAGAACCAGAAATGAATTCTCACACATTTCCGGAGGCCAGAAGTGTGAAATCAAGTTGGTGGGACTGTCCTTCCCCTGAGTCTCCTGGTAGCTCCAGGCTCTCCATGGCTTGTGGACCCATAACTCCAATCTTTGCTTTCTTTGTCAACAACATTCCCCTGTGTGTGTTTCTCTCTGAGTCCCTTCTGTTCTCACCAGTACAGGAATCATATTAGATTAGGGACCACTCTAAAGACCTTAACTCAAATACATCTGCCAAGATTCCCCTCCCCTCCCCACCCAGACAGAGTCACATGCACAAGTACTGGGGATTAGAACTTGCACATATCATTTTTGGGGACACAATTCATCCTATATTAGTTCTCCAGATATGGAAATTTGAGAAGCACAATGTAAAGCAGGAAGGCAACAGCTGCCTAGGGCACTTAATTTGTCTGACATCTAATTTCTAGCCTAAAATAATAATTGTAATACTTACTACCTATAATACCTTTATCACTATTAGTATTATTTTGTTTTGCTCTTTCCAAGAAATCTGTTATTTGATTCCTTTGAATAACCTGTGAACTTTTTCACAAATGAGGGAGACCAGTATGATTACATCTTTTATTTTCTAATTAATAATGTGAGATCCCATCTGCCTTACTCTCAGTCATCTCCCTTGGGGACTGATGTCTTTGGGGACTGATGAGTTACCAGATTCCATGCAGGTAATAGAGTTGAAAGGAAGGGGCCAACCCAACTCTTACATCGAAGAGTGGAGAATACTGGAGACTTCAGTCAAGGCTCCTTTTCTTCTCACTGCCACATGGTGTCACTCTTGAAAACCAGTGCTACTTTGGTGATGCGGATAACCTCTCAGGACAGTGTGGATCTTTGTACAGAGTGTCTCATTCTCTTAGACTAACTTCGTTTAGAGGACACCCCTGTTGGGCTCCCAAGTTTGCAGCACCTAGCTCTCATTTTCAAATCCTACACTGTCACTCTCAGGTGGCTTTCTGGCCTGTTAGGCTGTTGAGCCTAACAAGACATCCACCTAGAACACCTGCTTCCTCTTCCCTCATTGGGGATTCCTACTAAAGGCTTCCAAGTGCCCAGAGGTGCTTCAAAACATACTGTATGCTTTTCTGATGCTTCACAGATCATCTTGTCTCCAAGGTTAAGGTTGCTTGGGCTTGCTTCCTGCTACAAATGCAAGGAAGGTTATGGAGAGTATGTAAAAAGGGGGCCTAGTAATCCAGGCTTGGAATGCAAAGATGGAGACCCAGGCCTCTGCTGCAGTCCTCCATCAGGGCCAATGCTCACTGGGCAGCAAAGCCTCCTTGCTTTCAGTTCACTCACCAGCCTCATCCCCACACCACTGCTGGCCCTGAGAACACTGTGGCAGAAATGGCACAACAGTTCTCCACTGTTAGTGCCCTGAATCTCATTTTCATTCTCCCAAGGAATCTGTCTTTCTCAGTCCTGCCAGTACTTCCATTTTAAATCTCAGAGAACCATCACCCTTTCCATGCTAGACAGTTATTTTCTGTAATTGCTGGGTACAAAGGGTGTCATTCCATGCCCATGTGGTAGACTAAAGGGCAAGTTGCCCTGTCCCTTCCCTTCTGAACACAACTATCTTTAGAGACGTGTTCACAGGGTGGGGGTAGCTGCTCTTGGTAAATTCAAGATGGTTTCCTTATATGTCCCATTAGAAGGTGAGGGAAAAGAAAACTCTTGATCTTTGGCAAGGCCTGTACTATAAAGATAGTAAAGATACCTTACGCAGCAAACTGTATAAAGCCAATTTGGCCATTTACAACTGTTAAGTTTGGGAAAATAGAAGTGAATGGAGTACATACACACAATGGAATACTACGCAGCAGAAAGAAAGAAGGAGCATGGATGGAACGGGAGAACATTATACTAAGTGCAGTAAGCTAGGCAGTGAAAAAGAAATACCATATGATCATGTATAAAATGGAGCCTAATGAACAAAACAAACAAGCAAGCAAAATAGAATCAGAGACATGGAAATAAGGAACAAACTGACAGTGACCATTGAGGGAGAGAAGGGAGTAATGGGAGCAAGAAGGGGAAGGGTCTAGCCAAGGAACCCATGGACATGGACAGCAGGGTGGGGATTCACTGTGGGAGCAGGGGAGGGGGCGTAGGCAGGGCAGGGGAAAGTAATGTGGGAAAAATTGGGACAACTGTAATTGAACAACAATAAGAAATTTTTAAAAAGAAGTGGATGGAGTTATGTGTCTCTTCCCCCACCATCTCACTACTAGACAGTGGGAAGGAATCTTATACTGTATCCTGCCTTTTATGCAAATATGTATTAGCAAGCAGATATACAAACACACCATGCAGCCTATTATGTAAGCTTGGTGAAGCCTAAGTTTTTGTCCTTTTAGGAACTCAGAAAACCTGCCAAAAAAGAAGGAAATTCTGTCATTTGCAAATATACTGGTATTCTTGCCACCACCTCCAGAGATTGTGATTCAGTAAGGCTCAGCCCTTCAATAGCTGT
The DNA here is from genome assembly GCF_022682495.2 of Desmodus rotundus. NCBI lineage: Eukaryota > Metazoa > Chordata > Mammalia > Chiroptera > Phyllostomidae > Desmodus > Desmodus rotundus. The sequence goes on from NC_071392.1 coordinate 68,897,053, forward strand.
GTTACTAGTAGCAACAGAGACTGTACATCCCACAAATCTGAAAATATTTAGTATCTGGACCTTCACAAAATTATGTTGACTCCTAGAGCAGTGCTTCTCAAACTTTTTGTGTTGAAGAGCCCATTTTTTCTTCATTTGTTTGTTTCTAATTTCCAATCGATAGCAGACCAATATTTCTATTTAAATACAATGAAATGAATTATCATAAAACAAAAAGACAAAAATATAAGGTCTGATCTTTTTTTAAATGTTAGAGTCCACAGACATAAACTTACTCTGTTAAATTGCTGAAAACATTATAAGTGCTTACTTTTGATTTCTGTACCTAGTGCAGACTGATACCTACTTGCAGATCAGCACTGGCCTCTGAGGATACCACCCTGGGTGGCTGTGTGGTTAGAGCAGCGTGGCCAGTTCCTTGTATTTTCCCAGCAGCCCTGACTTTGGACAGCTTGTTTAGTCACATGACAGTGAAACCTAGGGATTATAAATGTTTTCTAAGTATAAGCTATCATCACTCTTTGGTAAGTTACTTCTCTTAAGAACTTCAGCTGATGTTTTATTTACCTCTCTCATCACAGCTGCTAGTTTCTATTTGCCTTGTTGTTTCAGAAATGTACTCAGCCACTGCCACTGCTTTGCATTAAGTGGTGCTCACCAACTCAATCCTGAACTTTCAGTTTATTTATAGTTATGTGTGTTCACACTGCTGATGGAACAGAATCCCCAAAAGATATCAGTCAGCATACAGGGAGAAGTCACAAAATTTTGTTTTCTAATTGACATGTGGAGCAAATAAATGTCAGATTCCAGAAAAGACAAAGATACAAGAACACACTTTCCAAACTCCCCCTATAAAAATTATCTGCAACCTGGGAAAATGAAAAGCTTCCATCTCCGCTTTCTTGGGTGATGTCATGTTGCTAGGCAACAAGCTCTCAATAGCTTTTGGGCCATATCAGCAGCCAGGCTTTTAGGAGTCAGGCTTGTCTCGTGAGGTCTCTCCAACAGTCCTCAGCTTTGATTCCTGTGTTCTCCACCTTCTGTTCAGTTGCTTTGTGGAGATTGCCTGATTCTGGGATCCTGGCAAGATCTCTAACCTCCAGCCTAATGGAACTATGTACCTTATGAATCACAGGTGGGAAAAAACTTAACCTGACATCTGCCCCTGTGTTTGCAGCCTGGAAACCCTGTGGGCCATCACGCTGCCTTGCAGGCTGACCTGATGCTTTCCTTCAGAGCTGCTGCAATCTTGAATATGCCCATGAAGCAGGCAGTGGCACCCCTGCCAGCAGACACCTGTTCTCTACTTTTAACTCCTCAAGGATGTGAATAGAGCTGTCTATCATCTTAGAGAATAAGTTCCTGAAGCATGAAAGTGGGTATTTTTGCAGTATCAGTAAAGCACACACCACTAGGTAGGCAGATAAATAAAAGTTAAATATTAATGTGTCACTTTTTAACACATGAAAGAGCAGAATAAGACCAGTTGCCAGGTAAAGTTGCCATAATTATATTCAGTGAATCTCAGTATGTCCCATTTTTTACCATATGCAGGAAGAAGAAAAAGGGCTCAGGACCTTCCCCAGGAACATCATTCATTTGAGCATGAATTGGCCCATATGAGAAATCCAGGTGACAAAAAGAATGGAAATCACATAATATTCCTGATGAAGGTAAATGTGGGAACAAGATGAAAGAAATTGTGCTCATTATTCCAGTTAAACACAACCATTCATTCAGGCCTCACACTGTGCCAGGACTTTATTTTTAATCCTGACAATAGTTAAGTAGCTAAGTAAGAACATTCTCACTTTAGAGACAAGGAGGTAGAGGTTCAGTAAAGTGTGTCATGGCTAGAGTTTTTAAATGGTGAGGCAGGATTTGAATCCGAATCATTTATTTATTTATTTATTTATTTATTTATTTATATTATTGTTCAAGTACAGTTGTCTCCATTTTCATCTCACCACATCCCCCAGTCCACCCATCCCTGCCTCCAACCCCCAAACTTACCCCCTTTGGCTTTGTCCATGTGTCCTTTATATATGTTTTTCAATGACCCTTCCCCTATTTTCCCCCATTATTCCTCTTCCCCCTCCCCTCTGGTTACTGTCAGTTTATTCTTTATTTCAATGTCTCTGGTTATATTTTGCTTGCTTGTTTGTTTTTTTTATTAGGTTCCATTATAGGTGAGATCATTTGGTATTTGTCTTTCATCACCTGACTTACTTCACTTAGCATAATGCCCTTCAGATCCATCCATGCTATTGCAAAGGGTAGGAGCTCCTTTCTATCTGCTGTGTAGTATTCCACTGTGTAAATGTACTACAGTTTTTTTATCTACTCATTTACTGGTAGGCACTTAGGTTGCTTCCAGCACTTGGTTATTGTAAATTGTGCTGCTATGAACATTGGGGTGCATAGGTTCTTTTGAATTAGTGTTTCAGGATTCTTAGGGTGTAATCCTACCAGTGGTATTGCTGGGTCAAAAGGTAGTTCCATTTTTAGTTTTCTGAGGAGACTCCATACTGTTTTCCAGAGTGATTTGCACCACTCTGCATTCCCACCAACAGTGTGCTAGGGTTCCCTTTTTCCACAACCTCACCAGCACTTGTTTTCTGTCAATTTGGTTATGATGCCCATTCTGACCAGTGTGAAGTGGTATCTCATTGTGGTTTTAATTTGCATCTCTCTGATGGCTAGTGATGCTGAATCTATTTTGGTTTATGTTCCTCCTACTAATTACAATGTCTTTATCATTGTCTACTTGAATGGATACAGAAAACTCTAGGGGCCTAGAAATGTAGTTGGAGTTTAAAAATGAGCAACAAAAACTCTCCATCATCAATATTTGAGATGAGGCTAAAGAAGAAAAGTAATGACCCGGGAATCCTCAGATTTTCAACAGCAAGTGTAAAATGGAGATGGGTGGTGCAGGAGGGGTGGGAGTGAATACAACAAAGGAATTTGAAACTTTCTTTGAAGCTTTTTCTGTTCTGTTTCTCAGGATCTCATCTGACATTTAAAGTGTTAAATATACTAAAATGCTCGCTTCTGAGAGTAAGTAATTCAGTACATGGTGCTTTTTCTAGCGATGTTAGACTTGCACGTCCGTCCAAGGGTAAACATTTTGAGCTAAATTATTCAGTGAGGATCTAGTGTTCATCTATTGCTTCTGAATACTAATGAGAGAGTGAGGACATGTTTTATCATTTCTAGTACAACAAAAGGGAAAGTTGTTGGCAGAGTCACTGAAAAATGTCTTCCGTAGGTCACTAACCTTTGAGTATTTTGAACTATAAACGAGAAGCAAATGTTTGTGTAGTCTCCATTATGTACAACCACCTCTAGGGATGTGTGTGTCTGTGTGTCTGGGTGTCTCTCCTGTGTGTCTGCAGTGTGTGTGTATGTGTATGGCACTGGGTGAATCTGGGGATTGGGAGCATGGGAATTCAAACAGGAGAATGACCTGTGACCAAAGAACTAATATTTAGCTGAAGAAATGACACATACACTTAAACAAACAAACAATCCATCAGGGTAATAAAGAATTAATTGTTTTTCAGAAGTGACAGGATATTGACCATTCATTGTCCCCCTGAACCTCTTTCTCTCCCTTTATATGGCTTCTTCCCAACAAATTTAAAACTTTTTGAAGTCACTTCATTTAAAAAAGAACAACGGTCTTTCAACATCATGGTAACTATTTAGCTGCCACATTATGCCTCCCTTGTCTTTGAAAGTTAAACGTCTCAAAACAGTGTCTACCTCAGTATTTCCAGTCATTCAATCTGGAATTATTGATGGACATTTATACATTTATTCTCAAAGCATCACTGCCGTTATATGTGTGACTTTCAAATCACTGAACCCTGACACTTCCCGTGAACACCAGGTCCCAGTTTTCAACTCAAATGCCTTCACAAGAAACTCCCTAGTATTTTTTAAACTTAGCATAGCTAAAGCTGAGGTGATATCTGCTGCTTCACCAAGGCTCCATCATCCCTTTCTTGTAGTTGCATCATTATTATTTCAGGTGTATAAGGCCAAAGAATTGGGGTTATCTTCATTCCCTTCTCTTTTATTTTCACATTCAAATAGTTAAGAATCCTGCAAAGTTATGACCTGCTGCCACTTCTCCGTCCCCATTGCAGCCATGAGCAGATTATTCTTGCCCTATTTTGCACCTAGATATGACCAGTCTTGAGACATGGCCCAATCTTTCAAGGTTTAGCCCTTCTCTATCCCATGACTCAGTGTCAAACACCTGATGTTCATTCCCTGCACAGGCAGTGCACACTCGTGTGCCAGTGTCCTCGCTTTCATCTTTTCTTTTGCCTGAAAAGTTCTTCGTGAAGCAAAATGCGATTAATCTGTGAAGTTTTTCCTTGTTCTAGCAGTATAATTGATTCTTGTCTGCTTTCTTGAACGCTGTGATCTATGTTTCTCTTAAAGCTTCTTTTTCTACTCTGCTCTATGTTAAACTTGCTTATTAATATACCTATCTCTGCCAAAAAATTCTAAGTAGCTTAAAGGAAGTGATGGTGCTTTTTATATTTGAATGTCCCAAAGTCTTGGAAGGTACCTGACTTATATATAGCAGGTATTCAAAAAGCATTGCTTAGTTGTACTTTTAACTCCAATTTTTTTTAAAGCTAAAGACAATAGGAAATAATTTCTAATTGTGAAGTAGATTATATTTGGCAAAAGTAAAACATTCTAATAATGATTATAAAAATAAAATTATTTTCATTGACATTTATTTTGGCTTAAAAACATAAAAAATCCTATGAGTCCTGGCTGGTATGGATCAGTGGATTGAGCACCGGCCTGAAAACCAAAGGGTCGCCAATTCAATTCCCAGTCAGGGCACATGCCTGGGTTGCAGACCAGGTCCCTAGTAGAGGGTGTGTGAGAGGCAACCACACATTGATGTTTCCCTCCATATCTTTCTCCTTCCCTTCCCCTCTCTAAAAATAAAATAAATAAAGTCTTTTAAAAAATTATCCTATGAAAGACATAAGGTTTTATATAAAAGTTACTTGTCTCCAATAATCATAATGGCTGACATTTATAAAATGCCATGCACATAAAATAAATGATCTGATATTCAAAACCAGCCCATTTAATGGATAAGGACACTAATATGTGGAAAAATTAATCATTTTCCTAAATATTAATTACTTAATAATGTGCTAAAGATAATAAGCAACAACGCATACTATAAATTAAAAAGGAATAATATTAAGTTGTAGAAAATTCACATCATATTTTTTCCAATAAATTTATTAGAGTAATAACAACACTGTAGTAAGAAACCTACCATTGACTTCCATTGCCAATTCACTCAAAGGATTCCTGCTCTTTTAAAAATTAAAGCTTCTAAATCATGTGCGGCACTAAATATGTACTTAAGGGCTACCGAACAGCCCAAGGCAAAGTAAAAATAAATTTGAAAATTTTAGAAAACATTATGATAATACAGTTGTTAAATGAAATGTTTGATTCTGAATATAATTTTCTACTCTTTGATGAATTTCATGGAGGTCAAAACATCATATGTTACCGGTATTTATTTGCATTTCTGCCACTCTCCTTCAGAATCAAATGCTACTGCTAGGAAAAAATGACCCCAAGCATTAATAGTAAAATGAGAATAATGTTAAATGATGCCTTATCTTATAAAAGCAATGCTCACCACTAACCCATCTATAATTCTACAGAAGTTCTACATTTGACTCAAAGCAAACATTTGTAGAACGTTAGGCAGGGCATTTTTCAAAGGCAGCCCAGGGAGCTAAAGCCCTTCCACCAGGCAATGATGACAGCATGAATTGTGTTCCTGATTTTCAGCCAAGGGAGTTGAAATAAAGAGAGAATAGCTTTATCCAGTCCTGAAATACTATGATTTTAACATAATTTAATATTTAAGCCCTGGGAGGGAAGTGAGGAATAAAACTACGTACACTTGCGTGGGACTGTGATCCCTGATGTAATGACTCCTATCCAGTGTGAACCCCATGCGGCATGTCGCCTCCCAAGGTCCTGACTCAATTAAACAGACAACCTAACAGAATCAGCATAACCAGGACCAGATCCTCATTTATTTTCAGCCTCCCCCTTTTTGCAAATTCCATTCTTTTTCTCATTGCCCCTGATCCCACCAACAAAAAAATAGTTCCTTGTCTGAAAAGAGAATATTTTTCTAGAATGGAAATGGCTAAAATTTACTAAAATGTAGTAACTAGAAGTATTTACATAGGTTTCACTTTAAGTTTTGATTGTACATTGTAGTAAATAAAATGACATAAACAAACATTAAGCATTTTTTGTATGTGTAGCACCGCCTCCTTGAGCAGGTGTCTAAGGACATCTAGGAACCAGCCCACCAAAATGCCCCTGGAAACTAGGTTTCTTATGACCTTGATTAAATTTAGTTTTAAATCCTAGCTCTAGATATCATCCCTCTCTGTCTATACTCCTCAGAGACCTAACATTTCCCTTGCTAATCAGCAAGGTTCAAGGCAGCAGAATTCTGTAGCAGGGACTTGATTAGTGATCGCAAAGTCCATTCCTCTGGCAGGCTAAAGATAACATCTTGAACTAAGTTATGGTTTAGTTACTGAGCCCCGAGGAGAAAAGACTCTCTGGCTACTTTCTTGTAAGACCAGATAGAGGCATGCTGCTGGAAAAGACGTCAGAAGTGTCCTCAACACCCGATGAAATGATTTATTACACTTACCTCATCTCCAACCAATCAGCTCCCAGCAAGACCCTGAACCCCTAGGACGCATGGTGACTTGCGAGTTTGCCCTATATAATCTGTAACTGACACACCATCAGGGAGTTCAATCTTTTGAGCACTAGCTTCTCATTTTCCTGGATGGCTCCATTCATCAATAAAATAGCCAATATTTCTCTACTGCAATTCTCAGGGTTTAGTGTCTGGCTCTGCTAGAGATGGGTGGACAAACTATCTGTTCTGTAACACTTCGTATATTTGTACAGTGCTTTATTATTTATCAAGTTCTTTCACACATGTTTACTTTTAGCTTCACAGCAACCCTATGAGAAAGAAGGCAACATTACCATCACCTGATTTTAAAAAGATGCAACTACTGAGGCTTAATTCATTGTTTCCTTAGGTCTCAGAGCTGGTGAGATATAGGAATGGAACTCACATGTTCTGAGGCAAGATTCAAGGATCATTACATGTTATACAAGTAAGCATGAACTCTAGAGAGAGCAGGATGTGTTTATCAGAATACCAAGCTCAGGACTTGGTAGCATAAAGAAGCAGAGCAGAACTGAGGCAAGGCCTAGTTAGGGTTGGGTGGTCATATTATTTTTAAACTATTTTGAAATGGAAGTAGTAGTGTGATATTGTGATTTATAATAAGAAATAGATATTTGGTCTTTCTCCCATTTCTGCCACAGATCTCCTAATACCCTTGGAATTTCCTAAGGGATGGAAGCCATGAAAATGTCTTTTGTTATGCCGATGAGGGGACTTTTAGAAAGTACCTAAGGATGAGGTCTGGTTGCCAGTGGAGCCAACCATATAATTAGAAGGCTGGGAATTTTCAGTCTGGCTCCCAATCTCCAGAGAGGGGAGAGGGACTGGAAGTTGAATCAATCACCAATAACTAATAAGTTAATCAATCATGCCTATGTAATGAAGCCAACATAAAAACCCAAAGGGACAGAGTTTAGAGGGCTTCGGGGCAAGTAAACGTGTGGAAATTTGGGGAGAGTGGTAGTGCACCAGGAGAGGGCATGCGAGGTAGGTCTGTGCCCACATAGGTTTCATCTCTTTCCTCTAGTGGTTCCCTTTTTCTTTCCTTTTTTTAATTGTAACTCTGTTATAGCAGAATGACATAACTTTTTAAAATTTTAATTTATTTTTATTTTTAGAGAGAGGAGAAGGGAGGGAAAAAGAAAAGGAGAGAAACATTGGTTATTGCATGCCCCCAACCAGGGACCGAACCTGAAATCCCAGCATGTGCCCTTTGAGGGATGATACCCAATCAATTTAGCCACACCAGTCATGGCCTCATCTGGTGGTTATTGAGTTATATTTTTGTATTTTCTCACATTTATCTATCATTTCATGCCATAAGGCCAAGTGAGCATGTCAGTATAGTGGTGGACATATATGATTTTATATATATGTGTGTGTATATATATATATATATATATATATATATATATATATATATATATATAAAGTTCATATATATATGAACATACAAGATGTGTCCAAAAAAAAGCCCAGCCATTTGTTAATATAATGAGAGTGATTTGCACAGCTAAGGAGAGTAGACTAGAATGTGCATGCAAGAACAGTGATGTCTTCACTGTACTCGATAGTAGGTGTGGTAGATGCCATTGAGTGAGCATGTGTATTGTGTAGCTATCACATTCAAAATAACAGAGAGTAGAGCAACAAATATGCATCAAATTTTGTCTTAAGCTTGAACATTCCTCTGTGGAAACTATTCGGCTGATTCAGAAGGCTTTCGGGAATGATGCAATGAGTGCAGCACAAATAAAAGTGTGGCACAAATGCTTCAAAGATGGTCGAGAATGTGTTGAAAGTGATCTGTGTTCTGGAAGGCCTGCAATAAGCAGAACACCTGAGAATGTTGAACATGTACTGGCTACAATCAACAAAGATTGGCAACCCAGGTGACTCAGTCTCTCTACAGCCCAGATTTGGCACCCTGCAACTTTGGACTTTTCCCAAAACTAAAATCACTTTTAAAAGGGAAGAGATTTCAGACTGTCTATGAGATTCAGGAAAATATGTTGGGGCAGCTGATGGTGATTGGGAGAATTGTGTGAGGTCCCAAGGTGCCTACTTTGAAGCAGACTGAGGCATTATTGTCCTATGTGCAATGCTGCTTGTATTTTGTATCTCTTCAATAATGTCTCTATTTTTCATATTACAGCACATGTGACAGGAATATTATTTATAATTAATGCTTCCAGATATTCTAAAGGTCATGGGTTCCAAGAACAGATCTTTGTCAAGTTTGCTAATAGTATGGAAACAAAATTTAAATAAACCAAAAGAAAGTCAAATTTCACTTCATAAGTCAAGTCACCTCCCAAAAGAGGGGAGGCTTACTGAAAGGAAAAGATGGATCTTATATGACTAGTTGTGACTGGCATTGGAAGGAAGTTCTGGGGAAAGACAAGAGATTTCTCAGAAATGCCTCTTGGAGGTCTCATGCCCTCACTCCAAACTGCTTATCAAAACATTTCCTCCAACATAAACATAACTCTCCTTATGAAGAGTTCTGACAAATCAGATTTTAAGACAGATATTTAAGAAAAGCTGACACAAACACTAATGCACTTACATTAAAAGGAAAATGGGACTATGATGTTATGATTACTAATTTTATGTTTGACTAGGTGTGTCTGTGAGGGTGTTTCCCAAAAAGATTACATTGGTAGACTTAGTGAAGATAGCTCTCACCTACCTGGGTGGGCTCCATTCAATCTTTTGAGGGCCAAAATAGAACAAAAAGGTTAGAAAGGATGAACGTGCTCTCTGCTTTAGATGGATATGTATCTTCTCCTGCCCTTGGACATCAGCATCCATGCATTTAGATTGAATTACAACACTGACTTTCCTATTTCTCCAGCTCGCAAAGGGTGGATGTTGGTCTTCCCGATCTCCATAATCTCATGACCCAATTCTTATGACTTCTCTCTCTCTCTTTCTCCATAAATGCACACACAGATATCTATGTCTATCGATGTATCAGTGGAGGTTCCTATTGGTTCTGTTTCTCTGGAGAAACCTAACACAGATGGCCTAATATTTATTGATAGTAGCAATAACTCATTGAGTAATTACTATTTATCTGGTACTTGTCTAGATAGTAAACATCTCTTTGAACTCAATAAAATAAACTCTATTTTACAGATGAAGAACTGAGGCCTAGAAAGTTTAACTAACATGCCCAATATTATGTAGCTAATAAGAGTGGGAGCTAAGCTTGAATGAGGTCTGTCTGATTCTGGAACTAAGGCTTGTAAGCACAATGCTATACTATTTCTGTTAAATGATTGTGGGTGGTCCAGTCCCCTATACATGAATCTACCTGAGTCTATTTGCCCAAATCATATAATTTTCTGGCAAAATAAAAGTTATTAGCCATTTAAACTTTGATTAAATTTTCTTAGTATGGATGAAAGGAAATCTAGGTAATACTTAAAATATGTATCAAATCACTGAGATTTCTTTTTTTAAAAGAAATTAGAAACATGAATTATTTTAGTCCCTATTATTTAGAGCCTCTATTCAAATACCACCCCCTCCAACCTACTCTAAACTACATTACAGGTTATAATATTTAGTCATTAGCCAGAAATGTGCAGGAATACATAGGTATAGATCTAAACTGAGTTCAGTTAAAGAATTGATCACTCAAATATCTATCCCTGTATGCTTAAAATAATAAAAAATAACCTTTGAAATCATGGTTTCAGAAGTATGTAAGTAAAAGCTAAGTGAATCACCACTATTTGTGAATTTTAAAATTAATTCCTTTAAGGGGTTCTATTTCTCAAATCACAAAATAAAGCTCTAATGCTCTGTGACTATGACAGCAAAATAATAGATTCTATATTCACAACCAACTCATTTTGCCATAGCAGGGGATTAAAGTGAAGGAAATCCATCTGAAATTTATTATAATTGTCAATCATTGAGGTGATTGCTAGTGTTCTTGTATTTAACCATCTTCACTTTCCTTCTCATTCAAAGATTCTCTGAACAACCCCCAAATATTCTGATTGTAGGTTTAGCCTGACAACTTTTTAAAAATAGAAAGTGAGATGATTCCCATAGAGATTACTGCTGCCATACACTTGGAAAGATAGCACCTTGTTTATTAGGATAATTTTTCCCTTATTTTGTGTTTTTGGTGAATGAAAAATACATTTTTATGTGTAAAAATTATTCAATAAATGTTTAGTGGAATTTTAATATAGAAAAAATAGAAGAAAAAAATGTTTTATTACCTATTGATAATCTGTTAATTTTTTGGTAAATATCTTTCTGGAGCTTTCTTTTATTAACATATGATATGACTATTTATATATTCCACATTTATAGTATATTCTATATATCACTATTTGAATATTCTTTTGGGTTGTTTTCAGTTCTATGTATTAACTTTAATATTTAAAATATTTTATCTTTAATCTGTTTTGAGTTCATTAACCCTTACTTCTGCTTTTACCACTAGTATTTATATAGAAGTTGTCACATACAATGTTCTATATCCATCCTTTAGTTTGTTTTCTAATTATGTTGCTCACATCAGAGATTTAAATAAAAGATTTTTTTTCTGATTGTTTTTATCTGCTTGTTTTTTTAATCACTGAGAAATTCAAGCTTAACTATTCTGGTATTGTTACTGGACAGGCACCAACCTGGAGTGGGTCTGCCTCAGACTGGCCTGTAGTGTGTAAGTTCTTGACGTCACGTAGTAAAGATTTCACAACACAAGTCTAGGTGATTTCGAGCATATGTTTATTAAGGCTGGGGACAGTGAAACAAAGGAAGGGCTTAAGGTAGAAGCAGTAACAAAAGAGAACCTATGTGGGGCTGCTCTCGTTCCCTAGAAAAGCTACAGGAAAGGAGTGAGCCAAGGTGGGGCTGCTGTTCGTTCACCTGGAAATAAAGGTCACAGAGACAGAGGAGTTAAGGTGGAAGAAGTAACAGGAGAGCCTAGGTGGGCTGCTTTGGCTTTCTAGGAAAGTTATAGGAAAGGAGTGAGCCAAAGTGGGGCTGCTGTTAGCTCACCTGGAAGTCAGAGAAAAAGGGGGCCCTGGAGACAGGTTTGTAACCAGACAACTGGGGGGTCCAGCAACTTGTTGCCATGTAAATGCATAACACAAATATTTGTGGGGATGGAAACAGGTTTTTATTAACGAGGCTCCCAATTTGAGGGGACCAGGAGTATTCCTGCTCTGAGCTGACTGAGCCGACCTTTCCTGCAAAGCACAGGAAATCACCCATTGGAGGAAGACTGAAGTCCAAATCCATGCCCAGAAGTTCCCCGTTATTGCTTATCTGTAGCCCAAGGTTGTTACTCAAACGTGTCTCCATCTCTCCAGCTCCAGGCTCCCTCTCTCAGGTGCCAGAGTCACCAACGCTCTGAGAGCAGCAGCTCTCCTCATCTGTGCTACTCGCAGGCTCCATGCGCTGCTCTCAGGGTGAGAAGGTGGAAATAGTCTAAGACCCATGTGCCCTGCTGCACAGGGTCATAGCATCCCAAGTGCTGGTGCCCAGGGAGACACACATCCCACTGTGGCACCCTGCCTCCGGAGCTGGCTACCAACCGTGTAAGGCCTAAGCCCCAAGTGGTCCCAGTGTCTGCTGTTCCCACCCATCCTGTGCAAAGCAAGAGCGGCTTCTGACCGATTTCAGTTTGAAAGTCCTCTTCCAAAGTCCCGCCTGCACCTGAAGCCAGTGGGAATGTCCACCTTTTCAACCAATGAGGGCCAGTATCAGCCATATTTGCCTTTGACCTTTGTCCAGCTAGGATGTTCTGTAAGGGGGCAGAAGTGTTAATCCATGCATGCTCTGTATAAACTCCTTTCTATTGAGTCATGAGCTGCTTACCTGCCTTGGGCAATCTCCCTCCCTTCTCTGTGTCCCCTCCCCTCACAGGGAGGGCAAGCTGCTTCTAATCTTCAATTCCACCTTGGGTTTTCTCCCTGCCCTCTGCCTTCTCCAGCGATTTGGCCTGATTACTCTCTTACAGGATGAAGGGGTAAGACTGGGTCGAGCTGCCACTGCTCACTGCTCCCCTGGCTGAAGTCTCCTTGAGACCCTTAGAGTTTAGGAGTAAATAAAATGTTCATGCCCGGGAAAGGACATGGGCATGCTCGAGGGTGAGCCCACACTGCGTCTTTGTTCTGAGGGCTTTTTATCTTTTTTTTCTGTGGGTGAGAATCTTAGGGAAGGGTTTCAGCAGAATATTCATCAGCTTTCCAGGTACATTTTTAATATGCTCATGGGTTAAAATGAGCACATAGGAGGGTTTGGGGAATATTCTTTGGTCTCTTATACTGTTTTTCTTCTGCCTGTTTGACTTTTAATGGGGTTTCTGTTATTTGTTTCCCTGACTTCATCTGTCCTTGGATATAGCTGGCAAAAATGACATTAATTGGGTCTCTGCTCTTTATTTTCCCAACCAGGGAGATTTAAGCTATGTATTCTTTGGTTAGGGAGGACAGGTGTAAATCATTCACTCTCAAGTGTCCTTGGCTAGGGGAGATAATTTCTTGCAATTCACCAGCTGGCTATAAGTTACTTAAACTATCTGGCCTAGTTTTATTTCCTTGTCCCCATTTGCTAGGAATTTCCACTTGCCTAGGAATTTTCCTAGCTTCATACTGTCCTGCCTCAGTATGATTGTGGATTTGTCAATTTCTCCTGTACTTTAGTCCATTATTTATTTTCTGTATTTTGAGGCTGCTGTATTTAGATACCTACAAATTATTAAATCTTGTTGAAATTAAACTCCAATCCAATCATTATTAATTCACCCTTTTTATCTCCACTAATGCTTTCTTGTTTTTCATTCTATTTCATCTGATTAATATAGATAAATCAGCTATATTTTGTTTAGTGTTTCCTCAGATATCTTTTCCATTTCTTTAATTTCAATGCCTCTCTAGCCTGATGTTTTATGTTTCTCTTCTAAATAACACTGTTAACTTGAATTACAGGAAATTACAATTCCTGTGGTTGAAACATGTCAACTATTGGCAATTTCATATGATTTAACCTGTTATTTATATATTTTTTACTATATAATTGGGAAATATTTTTCTTTTAACTGGAGCATTCCATTCTCTATGATTTAATTTCTTTTATAACACTTTTTATAGTTTTTCCTCATTTTAATTTTTTTCATTTAAAATACATTTTCAGTATTTAAAATTTCTTCTCTCTCTTTTTGGAAGTTATATATTTAACTCATGTTCTTTTAGTTCATAGTCTAGAAATTCATATAAGCATTTCCAGCTTACAAAGTTTAATGTCAGTCAATACTTTTACCCTACCTTGACAATTCCTTACAAGTTTCCTTTACACCATTTTTTATTGTTATTCAATTACAATTGTCTGCAACTTCTCCCCATCCCTCCACCCCAACCCAGCCAATCCCACCTCCCTCCCCACCTCTACCCTTTCCCTTGATTTTGTCCTTGTGTCCTTTATAGTAGCTCCTGTACACCCCTCTCCCCACTGTCCCCTCCCCACTCCCTTCTGGCTATTGTTACATTGTTCTTAATTCAATGTCTCTGGTTATATTTTGTTTGCTTTTTTCTTTTGTTGATTATGTTCCAGTTAAAGGTGAGATCATATGGTATTTGTCCCTCACTGTCTGGCTTATTTCACTTAATATAATGCTCTCCAGTTCCATCCATGCTGTTGCTCCTTCTTTCTCTCTGCTGCATAGAATTCCACTGTGTAAATATACCATAGTTTTTTGATCCACTCATTTGCTGATGGGCACTTAGGTTGCTTCCAGTACTTGGCTATTGTAAATTGTGCTGCTATGAACATTGGGATGCATAGGTTCTTTTGGGTTGGTGTTTCATGGTTCTTAGGCTATAATTCCAGCAGCGGAATTGCTGGGTCAAAGGGCAGTTCCATTTTTAGTTTTCTGAGGAAATTCCATACTGTTTTCCACAGTGGCCTCACCAGTCTGCATTCCCACCAACAGTGCACTAGGGTTCCCTTTTCTCTGCATCCTCTCCAACATTTGTTTGTTGATTTGTTTATGTTGGCCACTCTGACCGGCCCTTTACACCATTTTTAATGTATTGTTATTTTTTATTTCAGTTCTATTGTAAGAAATCTCAGGTCATCACTTTTACATATAGTAAATATTCATTTACATATATCAACATATTGATCATCATTTGTGTTTTCTTTCTTTAGATTTCTTTCTTCAATCTGGGATCATTTTCCTTCTGCCCAAAATAGATTTTTAGAATTTCTCTCAAAATTATCTCTTTTTTGCTTCTATAATATTTTTTCTCTGTGTGGAACTCAAAGTTGAAAATGATTTTCTGTCATCACATTGAGTCTTTTAGTTCTACTGTCTTCTGGCCTTCTGTACTAGAAATTGGATTAGACATTTATTCTGTAAATGTTTACTAGCTTGTTAATATTTTCATAGTTTTAAAGTGTTTTAAATTTTTTTGTTAGCTTCATAGATGTCCCTAGTGGGAGGATTGGTTATAATTTCTAGAACACCATTACTAAAAATAGCAATTTTGCCTTTAACTTTTTACTCCACTTATACACATTTAAACATTTACATGGAAATTATTCATGTTGTTTACATATATATAAATACCAAAATCACCTATTATATACTTTTAATAACTGAATTCTATTACATATATATTTTTGATATATTTATTAATGTGACTTGTTTCTTGTCATAATTTTTTTCCTATAAGAGAATCTCTAAGTTCATACTTAAATATTTCCTTAGGGTACATTTCTAGAATTTGATTGATTTTGCTAAAGGATTTGCACCACTTTAAAGTTTTTAGTATAAACTGTTCAAATCCACTAATTTATATTCCCAACAGTATATAAATTTCCCCCAGTTTTCAACACTGAATTTTACAAATGTGCTATACTTGGTAGTAGTTTTTATAATTTTTGTAGTTTACATCTTTCACAGAAAGGGAAAACATATTCTGGAGAAAATTAATAATTTTTTTTTAAAGAGTAAAAATGGGCCCAAGTGTTTGCTTTAGGCCAAATTGTAAAGTAGAGAATTCTGTGTTTGCCCTAATTATTTGAGAATGCAGAAATATTATTGTACAGAATGCTGCTTGAATTAATAGGAAATTAAACAGGTTAAAAAACACAAAGAGTGTGTTGGTTTATTTGTTTAAGTAGTGCTTGTTATCATGAAAATGAAATAATCCTTTTTTGAAGAGATTTTTTCTGGAGGTATCCTGAAGCTTGTGTGCTTGTGTCCTTGAAGAAAATTTTTAAAAATGATAGCATTTATAGAGAGCCTACTGTACCACAGACTTTGAAAAACTTTCTTCTGTTATTATAAGGGAATATGCCTTACTTGTGTAACTGCTGCATCATCCGTGACATTCAGTACAGCAGTGCCCAAACACGAACACCAGTCGTTATTTGCATATTTTAAAAACATTTAAGCAATTCTGTATGTAGTTCATGGCAATACTGTTTAGAATCCTGTCTCTTTTTTAATATCTCAAAATGCCAGGATTTCTCTCACATCTTAGCACAAAAAAATCCCTCCATTTTTCTTTCCTACAGCCTAGGTCCCTATTGCATTTCTCTTCTCTTCGCAGAGCCTCTTGTATGCTATGCCCCCAGCACACCACATTTCCCTCTACCCGCACGGCCCTCTAGGAGAAAGCAATTAATGTTCTCTATAAGAGCTTCACAGATTCACTCAACACCATGCACTCGCACTCTTCTTCAGTTTTAGAGGGAAGGAGAGGGAGGCAAGATAAGTTGGTAACACCTGTATGTTCTTTCCCAGATGGAAGGAGAAGGAAGGGCTATGAACTAGTTTCCCTTCCAAACACACAAAAACCTCTGCCACCATCAATCACCACCACCACCACGACCACCACCACCACCACGACCACTACCACCACCTTTTCCAGTCATATATATCAAAGGAGAAATTCCTTATCAGGACTTATAAAGGTCCTGCAAGTTAATTGCATTGTAAGTGTGCTCTTATGTCAAGCAAAATCAATGTATAAAAATATGCACTTATATAAAATAAAATTAGATATTATTGTTCACTTTATACAAGGTACTTTACATATTTCCTTTAAGTAGGTAGCTTTCTGGTACAATTATAATGTAATTCCAGAGGCAGAATAAATATATTAGTGATTTTAGAAACACTAATAACAAAGTTGAGTTGTAACTCCAAGAGATTAAGTTATAAATTTATGTATTACACAGTCACATCATACACTTGGGATATATAAATGGAGCCATACTTATTTACAGAATTTCTATACTTGAAATATCAACTTCTTTTCTGAAATTTAAATTTTCTAACATTGAAATAGTACATATACTTGAATATATAAGAATACAAGTGAATATACAACACATATTTTAATGTGGAACTCCTAATACCAGTGGTTATAATTTATATTTAGAATCTTACCACAAGCCTCCTAATAATACTCAGTAAAATATTCTATCTTTTTAAATATCTGAAAATTAGACCAATTTGATTTTATTTGTTAATTTTATTTTTCAATTACAGTTTACAATCAATATTATTTTGTATTAGTATGAGGTGTATAGGATAGTGGTTAGATAATTATATACTTTTCAGAGTACTCCTCCTGATATTTCAAGAACCCACCTGGCACCATTCATAGTTATTACAATATTCTTGACTATATTCCCTAAGCTGTACTTCATATCCCCAGTGACTATTTTGTAACCACCAGTTTGGACTTCTTAATCCCTTCACCTTTTTCACCCCAACTCCCCTCCCCTTCGTTAGCAACCATCAGTCTGTTCTCTGTATCTGAATCTGTTTCTATTGTGTTAGTTCATTCATTTTGCTCTTTAGATTCTACACATACGTAAAATCATGTGGTATTTGTATTTTTTGTCTGACTTTTTTCACTTGGTGTAATACCCTCTGGGTCCACCCATACTGTCCCAAATGGTAAGATTTCATTCTTTTTTTTATGGCCCACCAATATCTCATTTTATATATGTACCACTACTTTTTGATCCACTCATGTATTGGTGGTCAATTGGGTTGTTTTCATATCTTGGCTATTTTAAATAACACTGCAATGAACACAGGGGTACATATATTCTTTCAAATTACTGTTTTGGGTTTCTTTGGATATATACCCAAAAGTGGAATAACTGGGTTATAAGATAGATCCATTTTTAATATTTTAAGGTAATTCCATACTGTTTTCCACAGTGGCTGCACCAAACTGCATTCTCCAACAATACATGAGGGTTACCTTTTCTCCACATCCTCACCAAACACTTGTTGTTTGTTGATTTATTGATAATAGCCATTCTGACAGGTATGAGGTAATATCTCATTGTGGTTTTAATTTTCATCTCTCTGATGATTGGTGATCTTTTTAATGTGTATTGCATCTGTATGTCTTGTTTTGAGAAGTGTCTATTCAGGTCTTTTGCCTATTTTTTAATTGGATTATTTGGTTTTTTGTTGTTGATTTGTATGAGGTCTTTGTAAATTTTGGATCTTAACCCCTTATTGGATGTATCATTGGCAAATACCTTCTTCCATTCAGTAGGTTGTCTTTTCATTTTGTTTATAATTCCATTTACTGTGAAAAAACTTTTTATTTTGGTATAGTCCCATTTGTTTATTTTTCCTTCTGCTTCCTGTGCCCTAGGTTATATATCAGAATAAATATTGCTAAGAGAAATGTCAGAGATTTTTACTGACTATGTTTTCTTCTAGGAATTTCATGGTTTCAATTCCTTTTTTTTTTTTTTTAGAAATACACATTTAATAGTTACCCCTGTCTTTTTGTGGCTTGACAGTTCATTTCTTTTTTTAAAATATATTTATTGATTATGCTACTACAGTTGTCCCATTTCCTCCTCCCCACTCCACTCCATCCTGCCCACCCCTTCCCTCCCACATTCCCCCCCTATAGTTCATGTCCATGGGTCATACTTATAAGTTCTTTGGCTTCTACATTTCCTACACCTGTCTATTTTCCACCTATCATCTATGCTACTTATTCTCTGTACCTTCCCCCCCTCTTCCCCTCCCACTCCCCTATTGACAACCCTCCATGTGATCTCCATCTCTATGGTTCTGTTCGTGTTCTAGTTGTTTGCCTAGTTTGCTCTTGTTTTGTTTTAGGTGTGGTCGTTAATAACTGTGAGTTTGCTGTCATTTTTACTGTTCCTATTTTTGATCTTCTTTTTCTTAGGTAAGTCCCTTTAACATTTCATATAATAAGGGCTTGGTGATAATGAACTCCTTTAACTTGACCTTATCTGGGAAGCACTTTATCTACCCTTCCATTCTAAATGATAGCTTTGCTGGATAGAGCAATCTTGGATGTAGATCCTTGCCTTTCATGACTTGGAATACTTCCTGCCAGTCCCTTCTTGCCTGTAAGGTCTCATTTGAGAGATCAGCAGACAGTCTTATGGGAAGTCCTTTGTAGGTAACTGTGTCCTTTTCTCTTGCTGCTTCTAAGATTCTCTCCTTCTGTTTCATCTTGGGTAATGTAATGATGATGTGTCTTGGTGTGTTCCTCCTTGGGTCCAGCTTCTTTGGGACTCTCTGAGCTTCCTGGACTTCCTGGAAGTCTATTTCCTTTGCCAGATTAGGGAAGTTCTCCTTCATTATTTGTTCAAATAAGTTTTCAGTTTTTTCTTCTTCCTCTTCTCCTTCTGGCACCCCTATAATTCGGATGTTGGAACATTTCAAGATGTCCTGGAGGTTCCTAAGCCTTTCCTCATTTTTCTGAATTCTTGTTTCTTCATTCTTTTCTGGCTGGATATTTCTTTCTTCCTTCTGGTCCACACCATTGATTTGAGTCCCAGTTTCCTTCGCATCACTGTTGGTTCCCTGTACATTTTCCTTGTTTCTCTTATCATAGGTTTCATTTTTTCATCTACTTTTTGAACAAATTCAACCAATTCTGTGAGCATCTTGATTACCAGTGTTTTGAACTGTTCATCCGATAGGTTGGCTATCTCTTCCTCACTTAGTTGTATTTTTTCTGGAGCTTTGAAGTGTTCTGTCATTTGGGCCTTTTTTTTTTTTTTTTTTTTTGGTCTTGGCACGTCTGTTACTTAAAGGGGCGGAGCCTTAGGCTTCCCAGGCCGGGTAAGGCTGGTCGCTGGGCTGAGAGGGAGCAATGGCGCTTGCTCCACTCTCCACCAGACCTCAATCTTTCACTCCACTACCCACAATCAAATTGGGCCCCTCTGGTGCTAGTTCCCGAGTGGGTGGGCTTGTGCATGCCCTAGGCCCCTGTGGGTCTCTCCAATGACCTCTCCTGTGAGGCTGGGAGTCTCTCCTGTCGCCCCCCCCAACCCCCGCAGGCATTTTCAATCAGAGGTTTGCCTGGGTTGTGCGGTCTGCTTCACTCCCTGCCGTTTGTCAGGTTTATCTGTGTGCGTATGTGGGGCCACAGGGTCTGCTAGTGGTCAGACTGCCTGCCCCGTTCGTCCCACACTCCGCCAGTCTCAGTCCCGCCGTGGCAACCTGAGTCTTCTCCACCCTGGCTGCCCATCTCCGCCCCTCCTACCAGTCTGGATGAATGTTTATTTTTTATTTCCTTGGTGTAGGACTTCCTTGCCCTTCGATTTTCTGTCAGTTCTGGTTGTGCGAGGAGGCGCAGTGTGTCTACCTATGCCGCCATCTTGGTTCTATTGGTTTCAATTCTTATAGTTAAGTGTTTAATCCACTTTGAATTTATGATTGTATGTAATGTAAGAAGGTGATGTTGGTTGATTTTTTGCATATATCTGTCCAGTTTTTCCAACACCATTTATTGAATATACTCACCCTACCCCATTGTTTGGTTTTGCCTCCTTTGTCATATATTAATTGATTATAGAGGTATTGGTTTATTTCCGGGCTTTCTATTTTGTTGCAATGATCTATGTGTCTGTTTTTACACCAGTACTATGCTGTTTTGATTACTATGGCCTTGTAGTATAGTTTCATATTAGGTAGTGTGATACTACCAACTTTGTTTTTCTTTCTCAAGACTTCTGTGGTTATCCAGGTTCTTTTTTGGTTCAATATTAATTTAGGATTATTTGTTTTAGTTCTGTGAAATATTCCATTGGTATTTTTGTGGGAATTGCATTAAATTTATGGATTCCTTTGGGTAGTATGGACATTTTAATGATGTTGATTCTTCCTATCCATGAGGATGATACATGCTTCTATTTATTTGTATCATCTTTAATTTCTTTCTTCAGCATTTTATAAATTTCTGAGTACAAGTCTTTTGTCTCATTGGTTCAATTTATTTCTAAGTATTTTGGATTTTTCTGATTTAATTGTAAATGGAATTGTTCTCTTAGTTTTCCTTTCTTGTTCATCACTAGTGTATAAAAACATAACTGATTTCTGGATATTTATTTTGTATCCTGCTATTTTACTGAATTTATTTATTAGTTCTAGTAGTTTTCTTGTGAAATGTTTGGGGTTTTCTACACACAGTATCTTGTCATCTGCAAATAATGATACTTTTATTTCTTCTATTCCAATTTGGATGCCATTTATTTCTTCTTCTTGTTTGATTCCTGTGGCTAAGATTTCCAACACTATATTAAATAAGGGTAGTGAAAGTGGACATCTCAGACTTGTTCCTGATTTTAAGTGAAATACTTGTAGTGTTTGCCCATTGAGTATGATGACAGCTATGGGTTTGTTAAGTTGAGGTATGTTTTCTTTATTCCCACTTTGCTAGGAGTTTTCATCATAAATGAGTGCTGGATTTTGTCAACTGCTTTTTCTGCATCTATTGATATGATCATAGATGTTTATTTTTCATTTTGTTTATGTGATGTTTCACATTTATTAATTTGTGAATATTAAACCAAACTTGCATCCCCAGAATAAATCCCACTTGATCATTGTGTATGATCTTTTTAATGTGCTACTGAATACTTTGCTAGTATTTTGTTGAGGATTTTTGCATCTATGTTTATAAGGGATAGTGGCCTGTAATTTTCTTTCGTTGTAATGCCTTTCTCTGGTTTTGGAATTAGAATAATGCTGACCTCATTAAATGAGCTTGAAAGTCTTTCTTCCTCTTGAACTTAATTTTATATGTGAAGAAAAAAAACAAAAATATCAAAACAATCCAGTGAAGGACACTAGCAAGGGTTACTTATCCTTTCTCCAGTCTAGTTTTTCTCATTCCACACAAAGAAGAATATTTTCAGGGTTGTAGATATTTCTAATATATCAGATTAAGAGTTACAGTAACTTGCATTTATATAACACTATAGTATAAAAAGAACTAGTACTTGGCAACAAATAGATATTGAATGAATATTTGTTGAACATAAGCTGGATACATGATTCCTTTATTTCACTGAGTCTTCATGTTGTAGCCATGTATATATTCTTTTTAGAAACAAGCTTATGTATATCAGAGCTGAGAATTTAAATTATTGTATTTCAAAGTGCTCTCTGTCTGCTTTTGTATAAAACAATATATATACATCACATTTTCACCTTAAAATATTCATAATATGAAGTTGTAGAGATTGTGTTTATCATTCATTGCACTCATAGCCATGACAAAACACACATGGCATATTTCTATGAGGTTAATGAGGAGAGTTTAAAAAAAACACAACAATGTCTAAGGATGTAAACAGAATGAAAAGAAGCTAACATGTGATGATTAAGGATCTAGGGAGCTAGCCACAGTGGGTGTGGAACTATTGCCATCTCTTGCCTGAAGGGCAAAAAGAAAAAATGGTGATTCCATCCTTTCAGCCAACACAAGCCAAGGGAAAAAATATTTTGAATTTGAGGTTACTGCAAAGTATAAAGACTGCATATAACATTCTTTTTGGCAACAGGATTAGGGTTCTGCCATCTGTGCCTATTTGGTTTAAAAAATAGTTTAATTGGAGAGACATAGCAGCACTGAGTCTCTTTTGGAGTAGTCTGTACTCCTATGATTTACCTAGCTAGGAGTTTATCCATGCTTCAGTTGTCTTACTCTTATCACGAACAGGAGGACCACTGCAACAAGAGTGGGAACCTGAGTGGAACTCTTTAAAAATTCATGCTTGCATATCAGGTAAGAGAGTCAACCTTGGAATGCAGGTGTAAACATTTGGCTTTTCTTATATTTCTCTTTCCCAGCTCCAATGTAGAAGAAGAAAGATAAACTTAGAAAGGGAAGGAACAGAGTTAGAAAAGGAGAAGAAATGAAAGAACAGGACCCACACATATATCTCCACTGTGCAAATTGCTTAGGACATTAAGCAAGCACAAGACAAAAAGAAAGGCACGGTGCTTCTTTGGCAAAGAGCTTAAGTTTGGTCACTCTAGAATGGAATCAACTTTTTCATATTAGGGAATGGATGGGAAGTTACAAAAACAATCTAAGAAAATTTTAAGAGTACTGGAAAGAATGATTTAACAGAGAAGAATTGAAAATAGCAATTGGAGCAAATAGCAAATAGTGAAGTAAAATCACCAGCCTAATTGTTGATGTTGACTTACTATGTACAGGGTTGGAAAAAATAGGTTTACAGTTGTTCAAATGAAAAATTAATACAATAATTAATGAATAATAATACAAGAATAAGCATTGTGTTTTGCATACTCACAACTGTAAACCTACTTTTGCCCCACCTTCTATTTTGGGATGATTGTTTTGTGGATGGGTAATAATTTCAATTGAGAAGAATACTCATTCAAGACTGTTAACAAAAACACATTCATGAATGTTGTATTCCAATTTTAGTAACCCTCTATTTAAAGAGTTTGTGGAAGAAAACAAATTTTTAATTTTTGTTATCCTTAGCATTGCAAAAAGTGTGAACTGCAAATAACTTTCAGCCTTATCAGCCTTATATTACCAATAATGTTGGTTAAGAAAAATGACAACAAATTATCAGTTTAGTAGGAACTCATGTTTTACCATATATTATAAAAATGTATTTGATTATAATTTACTATGTATTTGCTATCAAACATATATAGACAGTTACTTTTAAAATACAAGTCCTATTTGTTTTACTGCTTTTGTGAATATAAAATTCACACAGACTGGAGTATAAGTTCCAATTTCCTTCCAGCTTCAACTTTTGACTTGTTTTCATATCTCCTATATATTTTGAGTAAGCACAGAAATAATCTTTTTATTTTTGGTTTTTCACAAGATTAAATTCTTTACTATTTTCCATTTCCAATCCTTTGAAAACTAAGCAAAAGAACATATCTACCAGCCTCTGTATCAAGTCACTAAGAATAACCCAACAAAAACTCTTAAAAATGACTCATCCCCCCTGAAGATAAAAATATATCTAATTTTTCCATTTGGGAGTTAAACTGCTTGTCTTCAGCATCTGAGGAGCAATCATCTTATTCTCCATCCCACTCCACTGCATAGCTTTCAGTAGCAATGTCGTAATCAAGACTGTATATCACTATACAACATCCTTATATTAAGATTGTACTAATCTTCTTGAAAACATTAATAGTACAATATCCAGCCTCATGTGTTTTTAGGGGAAATAGTTACAAAGTTTGTTGTTTTAAAAATAAATGTTGCCCTTCTTCTGCTCCCAGATGCATGAATTTTCCCCCTGAGCTTTTACATCTACTTTGGTTTCTGCTTCCTTGATTACAATTGACCCTCTTGGTCACCATTTCCTTAAAATCTTTCTTCTCCTCTTAAAACATGATATATATTCCTCTTTTATCAGCTACATTTTTACTTTTTTTCCCATCTTCCTCCTTCTTCTTGGCCAATACTCTGAGGTCAATCAAAGCTTATTTTGATATTTTGTTCTCTTCTTTTTACATATTCTCTACATTTACCCATTCTTGCAGTTTCAGATCACACATATTGGTGATTCCCAAAGTTTAAAATTTATGTAGTGATGTTTCATCTTTCCCCATCATCTGTGTTAGAAGGCATGTCCCCTGGAATCTGTAACATCTGAAATATAATTAAGTTTAAACCCAACCAAATGACCTTAATGTTGAACTGACACCATGAATCTGCCTTACTTACCCCTAGTCAATCAAATGTTGTTCCTGCCCCACCTCATGTGTTTTTATTTTCCTCTTCTTCTCCTTAGAAACCTCCTGAGAGCAGACCTTCACATCCTTATTGGGATTACTGAGAAGCCCTCAAGTATATATATGTATTAAATATATACAAAATATATACATATATTTAAATATTTATTAAATACATTAAATATTTACATTTTTATTAAAGATATAAAGATATTAAATATGTGTGTTTATGAAATATATTAAATATTTATGTTTATTAAATATATTAAATATGTATTTGTATTTATTTATTTAAATATATTACAGTGAAGCCTGCAGATATATATACTGAGTTTCTAGCCTCTCAGCCTATTATTCTATGCTGCACACAGCTGCCAGGATTATTCTATGCTGTACGGAACTCCTCAATCCTGACGGTCTCTTAGAATCACTTTCTCTTGCATGGGACATCTCATCTAAATTCCTCAGTTTGGCATCTCAGACCCTTCATTAACAGAACCCACAATTCCTATATTTTCTAACCAAACATGTCATTACTCTTCAACATACCATTGTCCTAGCTTCATCAAGTAAACCATCACTTCCCACATATATCTTAATCATCCCCTTTATGTGTTTTTTTCACAACCTCAAACTCCCTCCTGTGTCCTTTTTACTGGCCCATGCTTACTACTGACCAAACTTACTATTTTTGGTCATATCATTATTGCAGGGCTGTCTGACCTGAAACTATGAAATTTCCTCTACGTCTCATCTATCCTATTTTTAGATTTTCCCTGATGGTCTCATGCTTAGCAGTCATCAGAGATAACATCTATATGTTGCTGATAATTCCAGACTATTATTGAAATAAATTGTTAACCTAAATTTAAAAAAATACTGCGTGTAATTTCAGGTGAATGGACTAACTCTTAACATGCCAAATTTATTCATGTATTCAACAAATATTTATTGAGCACTTACCACATGTCAACAACTGTGCTAGATGCTAGGGATAAAATGATATATTTTAAAAACTCTCCCCCAATAAAAATATACTCAATAGTTTGAAATTCTTAAAATATATATATATTCCTATCTATAAGAAGGCACTAGTTAGTTTTGGGGTTTGATTACCATAGAGCCATTTAAATATATGCCCTTTATATGAGGAGGCATTATCTGTTAGTTGAAAGAGTTCATTTATTCAACAAGTATTTGTTGAATACCTGGTAGGTGCAGAATGAATGAATGAATGAAGTCCATAATGAGAATTGTTTTGTTATCTTATTGTATCCTCTGTCAAAGGAAATACATTTTACGTTATTTAAAAATGTTGACAAAGTACATAAGGACATGGAATGCTTGCTTTTGGGAGCATTAAAAATTAGTCTTCCTATTTAATAATATTTTACTAAAATCAAACCCTAAACACCATCTTAAAATAACATCAAAGATCCAAGTATCAGCTGTTATATCTTCAAAGGCACACAAGAACCTTGTACTCTCCACTCCCACATCATAAAATTCTCTGGAAACATCTAAATGTGGTTTACTTAATTCCTAAAAGAAAAACAATAGTTTAAGCTGAAAGCAAAAAATGTGGTATTTCTTTTATACCGTTGAACTATTTACATAATTATAACAATTAAAATTCCAACTAATTGTCATGGATAGAAATGCCTTGGGTGCTAACAATGTCCTTAAAAATAAAATTTATTACAGTTCCTCAATGAAAACAAAGTAATTTGTATTGTGTTACAAATTAATGCTCTTTCAAGTTTCTTGACTCCGCACAGTTTCTTGGCACAGATCTGTTGGTTTCCCTTACTCCCTTTATTAGTTTTCCCATGTGGTCTCTCAGCAGCAATACACATGGGGAGAGCCAGTGACCTGTGAATTCCACACTGACCCCCAAAGATTTCAGCCATACATCTAGCCCCTGCCTCCTAGTGTGCTGTCTTATTTCTATTATATAATATATGGGATGACCAGGTTTTTAAAATCTCTTGATAGCTACGTATTGGAAGATTGCATATGTGCAATGAAAACTGTTAGAAGGCAGTCTCATGTTGGAGAACCTTCCTCTGTAGAGGTCTTGCCTCTGAGATGGGCCTTTCTAAGGCATTCAGTCTGACGTGAGTAGCAAACATGACAGATGTTTCGTAAACCATCTGTTCACAGGATATGCATTCCTAAAGTGTCAAAAAAAGAGTACAAATACCTGTTTGGAATTGTGACCACAAATTCAAAGTCCAGCCCAGATTTGGTGTGGGCAGGGGTGGGTGCTGAATGAAGCTTACACAATATTGAGAGACTCTTCAAAAGAAATATAGAACGGCAAAGACAAAATTAGGTACAAAAGTGGATATATATTTAGAATAAGAAAGTAAACCACCTTCCCTGACTGGTGTGGCTCAGTGCATTGGGCATTGTTCTGAAAAGCAAAAGGTCGCAGGCTTAATTCCTGGTCAGGGAACATGCCTGGATTGTGGGCCAGCTCCCTGGTTGGGAGTGTGCAAAAGGCAAACAATCAATGTTTCTCTCTCTTTTGCCTTTCCTTCTTCTCTCTCTAAAGATAAATACATAAAACTTTTTAAAAGAAGAAAAGAAAAGAAACTGCCAAAAATTACTGCAGATCCTGGTCCTTTTCTTTGGAGATCTCTTGGGCCAGTTACCAGAGATACCAACAAAGAAACGCTCCTGTCGACCTTGCTTATCCTCTCAGCCTGAAGCTCCCAATAGCTCCCAGAAATACTCAATTCTCAGCACTCACTGAGAAAGACATCCTGAAGCTTCAGTTCATAAGCTGCATGTTAAATTTACTTCTGCATATTTAAAACAAATAAATAAACAAACAAGACCTTAATACTCTTTTATCTTTTCAAAGAACCAGCTCTTAGTTCCACTGATCTTTTCTATTGTTGTTGTTGTTTTGTCTGTATTTATGCTCTGATATTTATTATTTTCTTTATTCTATTTTGGGTTGCTTTAGGTAAAGTTACATTATTTGGAGTTTTTTATTGAGGTAAGCCTGTATTGCTATGAACTTGTCTCTTGGAACCACAATAATCTTTTAGGAGGTTTCTTCTGTCCTCTTGGCCTTTTTCTATTACACTTCTGGCCTTTTCTGAGTTTGCTATGGTATCCAGGGACTATTTGCACCACTCTCTCTTATTTTCCATCATACAAAGGAGGTCAACATTACAACTCTACAGCCCACATTTCTACACCCCTGGGTTCGATT
This sequence comes from Desmodus rotundus, assembly GCF_022682495.2. Taxonomy (NCBI): domain Eukaryota; kingdom Metazoa; phylum Chordata; class Mammalia; order Chiroptera; family Phyllostomidae; genus Desmodus; species Desmodus rotundus. The sequence continues at coordinate 68,925,106 of NC_071392.1, forward strand.
TGCATTTTCCAGACTAATGTCCAAGCATTTCAGCTCTCTTTATTTTCTTGAGCTTCTCCATGTCGACCATCAGCATGCATTCAGGGCCATATCTGTACCAGACTAGGCAAGCAGGACAAGACAAAGGCCTTGGACAAGTCCTTTGGCTCCCAGGAACACATGTGGTATAGCAGTCAAGCCAAAACATCCACTGAAGCGAAAAGGAAATGTTTCCAAAACATACATCAGTAGTAAAGCAAAACAAAACAAAACTTCCCTGCATCCTCTATCTAGAGAACCATAAGGCAATTTATAACATATTCCATTTTCACAAAAAAACCCTACATTATCTTTTACTTACATCTACAAATTTACAAATGGTTTATAGCAAAAGCTTATTTTCTAGTTCTAAATAGCACACAAACACACCATTCATTTGGTAGCTCTTGAGTTCTCAGTGAGCTACAAATGATAATTCTAGGCTACTATCGAGTTTTATCTCATATGAATAATAAGAATAAATTTTGCTTCAATATCTCATATAAGGCTTCTAGGAGCACTAACTGGGGCAGGACCGGAGACTGGGAGTTTGGCCCAATGAGACTACTTTTAGTTCCTGAAAGTGTCTTTCGCAGTTTAGACAACTCAGTTAAACTCATTAAGAAACTCCTAGGTATTGTTATGGTTTATATAAAAGGTTGTTGATCTGCTTTTCCTTTTAAGAAAAATTTTAGTTTGCCTCAATTTTAACAATTCTAAAGCAAATTTAAAATAATACCCAGGGTGGGGGTGAGGGAGAGGAGGATAACGGAGGAAAGAAGGGGAAGGGCCTAGTTAAAGAACAAATATAAATGACTCATGGACATGGACAATGGGATGGGAATTGACTGTGGAGGGGGTGGGGGTGTGGGCGGGGCAGGGGAGAGCAAAGGGGGGAAATTGGGACAACTGTAATAGAACAACAATAAAAAAATAATAACCCTCAACTGTCTTTGTAGGAGGCCAAGCTGTTCAGCATGCAGCACTGTTAAGGAAACTGTGTAATGAATAAAGGATAAATTTATCTTAGGCAACTGTATAGGTAATCATTTAACAACTAAATTTGCTGGGAAAACTGGGCTCCCAAGAGAATAACGCTCACTTGGGCAGGTGCATTCTGGCATGTTTCTGAATGGATTAACCCCTTACCAGTGTCTGTTAGATAGTAGAAATTAATACATAGTTACTAGTAATACATCTATTATTATTATTATTTTCTTTGTACCAGTTTTTGAATAAACCTCCTAAATATAAAACTGTGTCATTCTTAATGGTGCGTAAGGATACAAATAACTAATACTTTCTAAAACGTATGTTTTTGAATAACTTAGAACATTTTTTTCCAAGGTGAGCATTTTGGGATTCTACTTTATTAATATGTACCTATGGAAAGCCCATGAATAAATCTGCCCTTTGAGAAAATACCCCAGTGGTTTTCATTTTGGGAAACAACACTTAGATCAGTGATCTTCCAAGTATGATGCAAAGACTGAAATAGAAACCTATTAAGTGAGCTATTAAGGTTCATTAGTATTTGTCATTCATAAACCAAAGTTATTCTGTTAGAACAGTAAAAGACTTTAATGCTGCATTCTGTAAAGGACCCTGGCTGTCGTGCTGTGCCTGACAATGTCATAAAGTCTTATTGGGCACATTCCTTCAGATAGTTGAGGTTCCTGAAATTTTCTAGTAGAATTGTACACTATTATTAGTGTATCATCCATGTTGCTTTTAGTAAATTACAGCATTTACTTGCTGCTATTCTGTATTCATCTTTAATTCTATATTATTACTGATTTTAATTCATCATTATCAGTTTTTTTCTTATAAAAAACACTCCAAACAGGGTGTTTTATTCCATAGTTTGCCTTGATGAAAATATTCATAAACATGTGAAAAGTATCTCAATATTAACAGTCATCAGAAAAGTGCAAATTAAAACCAAAATGAGATAACATTTACTCACTAATATGGGTAAAATAAAAGGTATGTATATATACATATATATATATATATATTTTAAGCTCATTAAACTCAGTGTATTCTTACCATAGTAAGGGAGAGCACAATCTTGAGAGAGTTTTAGTAGCATCAGATAGAGAATGGCAAAATCTTGGTATCTGTGAGGATCGGAACCTGGTTCAAGGTGCATATTCAGTGCAGCGGCTTGACCGAGATTGGTACAGATCATTATAATTTAGTTCTGGTACACACAGCAACGTAGGGGCTTTCAAAGAGTGTAGGGATGTGAATATTTGCCTGATGCTATCTATGGAACAGTTGAACAGTTTGGTGTTTATTTAAATGGCCTTTTCAGGAAGTCCCTGGAACAAACTATAAAATTAGTTGCATTTTTTTCCTAGACAAATGTTCCCTGGAATAGTAAACTAATATTGATAAAGAACAACAATTTCATATTAATGAAGACAATCAAATATCAGTCTTGTTTATATAGATCATAAGCAGAATGCATGTGGATCAGTGATTTTCAACCTTTTTTATCTCGTGACACATATAAACTAATTATTAAAATTCTGTGGCACACAAATATATGTTGTCTGTTGTCATTTTTTTTTTATTTGACAATCTAAGGGGAAAATAGTTCAGTGCCCTTGAATAAGCAGTCAGGTATCACACGTTTTAAAAACAATTCTGGCACACTGGTTGAAAATCTCTGGTGTGGATTGCTCCAGTTCTCAGTGTCCTGTCCTGCGGTCACTCATTAGCCTGGACTGTGAGAGGTTCACTGACACATGAGTTGTCATGACAGCATATCACTTTTCCAAGGATGGTTGTTTCGGCCTCCACAAGTGTCAGGTTTCCCTGTCCTTTCTGTTGGATGACTATTAGTTGACTCATTCAGTGGCACAATGGCTGCTCAGCAATATTCCATCATAGGGAGATCACACATCAGAACACTGCAGACAAACACCGAGGGAAGAATTATGATTTGACTTTGTAATTCACTTGTCAGCCAGGAATCAAGGTGCTCAAATTTTAAAAATTAGTCAAAATGATAATCTTATGGTTTGTTTCCTTCTAAATCTTTTTCATGATATTAAAGATACCAAAGAGGTCTATAGAATGTAAAAACAGGTGTGAGGCGGTATCTTACTGTAGTTTTGATTTGCATTTCCCTAATAGCTAATGAAGTTGAGCATCTTTTCATATGTCTGTTGGCCATTTGTATGTCTTCTTGGGAGAAGCGTCTGTTCAGCTCCTCTGCCCATTTTGGTTTTTGTTTGTTTGTTTTGGTAACTTGATTTTTATTTTCATTATTTTGCAATTACAGTTTACTTTCAATATTATTTTGTATTGGCTTCAGATGTACAGTTTCATGGTTAGACAATCATATACTTTACATACTGTTCCCTTCAATATTTCCAGTACCCAAATAGCACCATCCATATTATTGACTATATTGCCTATGATTTACATTACATCCCCATGACTATTTTGTAGCTACCATTTTGTCCTTCTTAATCCCTTCAGCTCTTTCCCCCAGTAACTTGATTTTTAAAGGAATTTTAAATGCTGTAGTTTCTGAAATCAAGTACAACATAAGAATCTGTTATCTAAATGTTCTTATATTTTTGTTTTAAGTGGGAGAAGCCCCATAACTGTTTTTTTTATTTTACTGTATTTTTCCATTGCCATCCAGTACCCTTACACCCCTTTCCCCCTGCAATTATCACACTATCATTCATGTCCATGAGTCCTTTTTACTTTTTTCTCAATCCTTCCACCCCCAAATCTCCCCCACCCCTTCCCTGTCATCGTGCTCTCTATCTATAAGCCTGTACCTGTTTTGCTTGTTCGTTCAATTAACTCATTAGATTCCACATATGAGTGAAATCATATGATATGTGTCTTTCTCTGACTGGCTCCTTTCACTTACCATGATGTTCTCCCAGTCCATCCATACTGTTGCAAAGGGTAAAATTTTCTTCTTTTTTACAGCTGAATAGTATTCCATTGTGTAAATGTCCCATGGTTATTTTATCCACTCATCTACTCATGGGCACTGGGCTGCTTCCATATCTTAGTGATGGCAAATAATGCTGCAATGAACACAGGGGTGCTTATGTTCTTTTGAATTAGTGTTTTGGGTTCCTTCAGATCTTTTTCCAGAAGTGGAATCGCTAGGTCAAAAAGCAGGCTCATTTTTAATTTTTTGAGGTATCTCCATACTGCTTTCCACAGTGGGTGCACCAGTCTGCATTCCTACTAACAGTACAAAAGGGTTCCCCTTTCTCCACATCCTCACCAGCACTTGTTTGTTGATTTTTTGATGACAGGTGTGAAATGATATCTCATTGTGGTTTTAATTTGCATTTCTCTGAGGATTAGTGATGTTGAGCATCTTTTCATATGTCTATTGGCCATCTGTATCTTCTCTTTGGAGAAATGTCTATTCATATGTACTGATACCCCTTATCAGATGTATCGGTGAATATGTTCTCCCATTCTGTGGGTTGTCTTTTTAATTTGCCTATTTTTTAATTGGATTTTTTGTTTGTTCAGTGTTGACATGTATGAGTTCTTTATACATTTTGGATATTAACCCCTTGTCAAAGCTGTTTTTGCTAATGTCATCTCCTATCCAACTGGTTGGCCTTTTGTTTTGCTGGCGGTTTCTATTGCTGTGCAGATTTTTAGTTTGCTATGGCCCCATTCATTTATTTTTGCCTTTACTTCTCTTGCCTTTGGGGTCAAATTCATAAAATGTTATGTGTAACCAAGGTCCATAAGTTTAGTATCTATATTTTTCTCTATGTAATTTATTGTTTCAGATCTTACATTTAAATATTTGATCCATTTTGAATTAATTTTTGTACATAGGGACAAAGTGTAATCTAGTTTCCTTGTTTTGCATGTGGCCCTCTGATTTTTCACACCATTTATTGAAGAGGCTTTTCTTCCTCCATTGCATATTTTTTGGCTCCTTTGTGAAAAATTATTTGCCCATATTCCAGTGGTTTTACTTCTGCGCTCTCAATTATTTTTCATTGGTTGGCATGTTTGTTTTTTCTGCCAATACCATGCCTTTTTAATTATTGTAACTATGTAGTATAATTTTAAGTCAGGTAACATGATATCACTAGCTTTGTTCTTTTTCTTTCTCCAGATTCCTTTGGCTATTCAAGGTCTTTTGTGGTTCCATACAAATATGAAACTTTTTTTTGTTCTATTGAGACAGTGAAGTTAAGAATAAACTGACTGTAACCAGAAGGGAGGTGGGAGGGGTTAACGGGGGAAAAATGGGGAAGGGTTGTCAAAGAACGTGTGTAAAAGACACAAGGACAAAGCCAAAGGTGGTTAGGATCAAGGGTAGAAGATAAGGATGGCTGGGATGAGGGGTATTGGTAGGGGGAAAATGGAGACAATTGTACTCGAACAATAATAATAAATAAAAAGAAAAAAGAAAAAAAGAAAAACATTGGCATTTTGATGGGGATTTTGCATTAAATCTTTTTAAAATATATTTTATCAATTATGCTATTACAGTTGTCCCATTCTTTTCTTTCCTTTATTCCCCTCCATCCTCAACCCCCACCACTATCATTCTCCCACCTTAGCTCATGTCCATGGGCCATGCATTTAAGTTCTTTGGCTTCTCCATTTCCCATACTGTTCTTAACCTCCCCGTCTATTTTTGTACCTATCATTTATGCTTCTTATTTCCTGTACCTTTTCTCCCATTCTCCCCCCCTTCCCTGCTGATAACCCTCCATGTGATCTCTATTTCTGTGAATCTGTTCCTGTTCTAGTTGTTTGCTTAGTTCATTTTTGTTTTTGTTTTTTTTTTGCTCAGTTGTTGATAGTTGCGAGTTTGTTGTCATTTTACTGTTCCTAGTTTTGATCTTTTTCTCAGATAAGTCCCTTTAACATTTCATATAACAAGGGCTTGGTAATGATGAACTCCTTTAACTTAACCTTATCTGGGAAGCACTTTATCTGCCTTGGCATTCCAAATGATAGCTTTGCTGGATAGAGCAATCTTGGATGTAGGTCCTTGCCTTTCATGACTAGGAATACTTTTTTCCAATCCCTTCTTGCCTGCAAGGTTTCTTTTGAGAAATCAGCTGATAGTCTTATAGCAACTCCTTTATAGGTAACTGTCTCCTTTACTCTTGCTGCTTTGAAGATTCTCTCCTTATCTTTAATCTTGGGTAATGTAATGATGATGTGCTTTGGTGGGTGCTTTCTTGGGTTCAAATTTCTGGGGAATCTGAGCTTCCTGGACTTCCTGGAAGTCTATTTCCTTTGCCAGATTAGGGAAGTTCTCCTTCATTATGTCTTCAAACAAGTTTTCAATTTCTTGCTTTTTCTCTTCTCCTTCTGGCAGCCCTATGATTTGGATGTTGGAATGTTTAAAGTTGTCCTGGAGGTGCCTAAGCCTCTCCTCATTTTTTGAATTCTTGTTTCTTCATTCTGTTCTGGTTGAATGTTTATTTCTTCCAGAAGAAATAAACAAATCCAAACCTTTGATTTGAGTCTTGGTTTCCTTCCCTTCATGTTGGTTCCCTTTATTTCTCGTTTCATGACCTTCCCTTTTTCCTCTATTTTGTGACCATATTCAACCATTTCTGTGAACATCCTGATCACCAGTGTTTTGAACTGTGCATCTGATAGGTTGCATGGCTTAGTTGTATTTTTTTTCTGGAGCTTTGATGTGTTCTTTCATTTGGGCCATATATTTTGTCTCAGCAGGCCCGTTACATAGTAAGGGGTGGAGCCTTAAGTATTCAGCAGGGCGGGGCAACCCAAGTCACTTTGTTCTGGTGCTGTATGTGGGGGAGGGTTCTGAGAGGGGACAATGCAGCTTGCTCAGCTCTTTGCAGGCTTTCAGTTACTTCCCCTGCTACCCACTAGCAAATTAAGCCCTTCTGGTGCTGATTCCTGGGTGGGTGGTTTTGTGTAGGTTCCAGGACCTTGTGGGTCTCCTCAATGAACTAACCTGTGGGGCTGGGAGCTTATCCTGCTGCCTCAACCCCCACAGGTTTTTTCAGCCAGAGGTTTTGAGGCTTTATTTCCCAGCACTGGAATCCTGGGTTGTGAGGTCTGTCTCACTCCCGTTATTCCTCCCAGTTTATCCACATGCAAATGTGGGACTACCTGCATGGCCAGCCACCACCTTGCCGTGAGTCTTCTCCACCCCGGCTGCCTGTCTCTTCCCCTCATACCAGTCTGGATGAATGTTTCTTCTTTAACTCCTTGGTTGTTGGAATTCCATACAGTTCAATTTTTTGGCAGTTCTGGTTATTTTTTGTTTTAATATTTGTTGTTGTCCTTCTTTTGGTTGTGTGAGGAAGCAAAGTATATATACCTATGCTTCCATCTTGGCTGGAAGTCTGTATTAAATCTTATATTGCTTTGCATAATATGGTCTTCTTAACTATGTTCATCCTTCCAATCTATGAACACAGAATATATCCATTTCCTAGTATCTTTTTCAATCCCTTCTAATAATGCTTTGTAGTTTTCAGTATATAGGTCCTTCACATCTTTTGTTATGTTTATCCCTAGGTATTTTATTCTTTTGGTCTGATTGCAAAAGGAATTTTTAAATTGCGTTCTCTGAAGTTTCATTTTTATTAGCATACAGGAAAGTAATAGATTTATGTACATTGATTTTGCATCCTACAAATTTACTGTCTTTGATTATTGTTTTTATAGACTTTTGGAGTAGTCTTTAGAGTTTTCTATATACAGAATTGTCATCTGTATAAAGTGACACTTTTACTTTTTCCTTCCCAATTTGGATGCCTATTATTTCTTTCTCCTGTCTAATTGCTGTGGTTAGGACTTCATCTCACATCTCTTTGCCTATTATCAACAAGATAGGTAATAATGAGTGTTGGAGATGTTGTGGAGAAAAATGAACACTTATTCACTGCTGGTGGGAATGTAAACTGGTACTGCCACTATGGAAAATGGTATGGAAGTTCCTCAAAAAATTAAGAATAGATTTACCATATGACTTAGCAAAACCTCTTCTGGGTATCTACCAAAAAAACTGAAAAACATTTATTGGCAAAGATATGTGCACCCTTAAGTTTATTGCAGGATTATTCACGGTGGCCAAGACATGGAGAACACCAGTGTATTTTGATTGAGAATTGGATAAAGAAGATGTGGTACCATATACAATGAATATTATTCAGCCATAAGATTAAATACTGCCATTTGTGACAACATGGATGGACTTTGAGAATGTTTTGCTAAATGAAATAAGTTAGTTAGAAAAAGCTAAGAAACATATAATTTCGCTCATGTGTGGGATATAAAACTGAAACTCATAGACACAGACAACAGTATGTTGGTTACCACAGGGAAGGGGCATTGAAAAGGTAGTAAAGGGTGCCAAAAATATGGTGATGGGAGAAGAGTTGACTTTGGCTGGTGGACATACAGTGCACATCAAAGAAATGTATGTTCGAAACATATGATCTTATAAATAATGTCATCCCAATAAATTTAATTAAAAAAATAGAATGTAAGCACAATATTCATGCCCTAAAAAAGCATATATTCCCTTATAAGAGATCAGTATTACATCTAAAAAAGCTTTATTCTGAACAGAGACCTATTGCATTTAATACATTTCTCAATTGACACTTATCTTGGTGGCACTTTCTCTTACATTAGTCTTTGAACCATGGCGGATAGGATTTTTCCTACTCACCAGGCCTGTTTTAAAGCACATGGATAACATTTTCTAAAAGGAAAAAGGGGTGGGCTAAAATGGTCCTGGGATGTTTGATACAGGGACTATCCTGAAGATAGGAATCAGATTACTGATATAACAAGTCCCTGTCAGTAGTACTTTGTATACAAATCCAATATCACTCATTGGAAGCCAGTCAATGATCTGTTTTTGGACAATCTATCTTAGTGGATTGTCAAACAGTGTTAAGTTTGGCAAGAATGGTGCAGGACCAGGCAATGAAATTTTCACTGTCAAGATCCTTAAGTAGGTCTAAGGCCAAAGAAAATTAGTGTCTTTCTGAGATCTCTGAAAGTTAGTTGGCCTTCAAGCATATACCATCTGTACCCTGGTCCTCTTCTCAGTTTTATTTTTGTGTAAGCTCAGTTTCAAAAGGAGAGCCCAACAAAAGATCACTTAATGTTTTAGTGAAGACAGGAACCTCCTTTTCTAAGTACATTGTGATATGGGGTTTCAGATTTCTCACTGTCTGGTCTGTTGTGGGTTTTTCTACCTACAATGTTAGCTAACAGTCAAATGCAGTTATCTAGGAAACAAATGGATTTATTATAAGGAACTGGTACTAAAGAAAGCTGGGTGGCTCCTGTTGGAACATGTACTTTCCATTGCTATAATTTACTAGTAAATTGAAGGCTTGTATGGGACTCATACAATGGAATGGCTAAGCATGCAAACATTAAAATTTAGGAATAAGGTTCTTAAAATAACATAGTTAAAGATGGCCTTAATACAGCAAAAGAGGAAACAAAATGTCTAAAAAAATAAAGAACAAAATATCACAGGTTAAAGTATTGCAATCTACGGTCATATTCTGTGGATTCTGAGTGGAAGCTATCTATATATCACCTTGTCATCTACTCAGTCTGAAAATCTTGCATTGAAACTATCTCTTTCAGAATATTTCCTGCTTCTGGAGAGATCCAAAAAATTACCTTGAGATCTCTGCTAAGGACTGTCTTTCAGTAATTCAAAAATACCTTGTGCCTCTTTATTTGAGAGACATGAATCCAAGGATCAACTGCTTAAAATTTTACCATTTTTCTAGTTATGAAAAGTTCCTGATGGGCTCTTTGTACAACTGGTCTTAGGTTTTAGGTCATTCAAACATTTTTTAAAAAAAGAACATGAATAAAGGCAGCACAAACTTCTTGATAATAATACTGGATGTATTCCCTAAATTTCTTGCAATATTTGACCATATCTGCTTTTAGTAGGTAGAGTCTAGGATTGCAAGTGTTACTTGTAGATGTGTGGGTCAACACTTAAGATAAAGTGAGAGTCAATGAATCCCAGGAGTTGGTATCAATGGCAGTAGATTAAGCCTTAGAAATTTGAGATTCTCCGGTAGTTTCACTGATTTGAATTCTACAGTTCTGTTTGTTCTTTCTACCTTTCCTAAAGATTAGGAGCAATAAGAACAGTGAAGTTTCTAAGTGACAGAACTACACAAAGCTTTTTAACAGCAGGCCCAGTAAAATGGGTACTCTCATTACTGGACAGAAAGATTGGAATTTCCTAGATTGAAAATATGAAATTAAGTGATTTTTTTGGTCATTGTTAGATCCTAGATCTCCAGCATGAAAATGCCTCAAAAATCTCAGAAATAGGCAGTGACTAGAATATATTAAAGATCTGTTGGGCCAAAGGAACAGAATAGAGAGCCTAGGAATAAACCCATGCATACATATTCAACTAGTTTTTGATGAAAGTGCCAAGAATACACAATGGGAAAAGGATATTCCCTTTAATAAATAATGTTGTAAAAATATATTTCCATGTGCAAAAAATAAAATCAGACCTTTATTTTACATAAAGCACAAAAGTTAACTCAAAATGAATTATACATGACCCAATGATTACACATCCAGAAATATTAAAAAGAAAAAAACCAAAACACTAATTCAGAAGAATATATGCACCCCTATGTTCACTGAAGTATAATTTACAATAGCCAAGATTTGGAAGTAGCCCAAGGGTCCATCAGTAAGTGAGTAGATTAAAAATCCTTGGTACATTTATACAATGGGATATTACTTGGCTATAAAAATGAAGGAATCTTTCTCTTTGGGACAGCATGGATAGATCTGGAGAGTATTATGCTAAGTGAAATAAGCCAGTCAGAGAAAGACAAATATCGTATGATTTCATTTCTATGTAGAATCTAATGAACAAAATAAACTAACAAACAAAATAGAAACAGACACACAGATACAGAGAACAGACTGACTGCTGTCAGAGGGGAGGGGTTTGGGGAGCCAGGTGAGAAACGTAATGGGATTAATAAAAAAAATAGACACAGACAATAATACAGTGATTGCCAGAAGGAAAGGGGGTGGGGGAGTGTAGAAGAGGGTAAAGGGGAGATAAATGGTGATGAATGGATACTTGACTTTGGGGGGTGGACACAGGATGTGATATACACATGATATATTACAGAGTTGTACACTTGAGAACTGCATAATTTTATTAACCAATGCCACCCCAATAAATTCAATAAAATTAAAAGAAAAATACTTAGACGTAAGATCTAAAGCTATAAAACTCCTGGACAAAAAAATAAGAAAAAAGCTTCTTGACATTGACATGTTATATCCAACTAAAAAGCTTCTGCATTGCAAAGGAAACAATCAACAATATGAAAAGATAACATTCAGAATGGGAGAAAATATTTGAAAACCAAATAAATAAATGGTGTTGGAGGAAATTTTGGGAAGTGATGGGTATGTATATGACATAGATTGTGGTGATGGTTTCACTGGTGTTTACCTATCTCCAAACTCATCACATTGTATACATTAAATATGTCCAGTTCTGTGTATGTCAACCTACAAAAATTGGGGATAGTTTTGTGCAGTCCATTTGTAGGTATGCCAAAGCATCCTGAGGTTTTGACCCTTGTCCATGGTCCACTTTTACAGTTTTGCTAAAATTATGCTGGTGACAGATGATAGGTGAACCAGACACACCCTCAGCAATTTTAGTACAATTGACTCATCTATGTGGATTACATATAGTAGTCAATTTCTTCTTGCTCTAATGGGTAATTTCCTATAAAAGCTTTGCAAGATTCCATTTGAGGTCCTCTCGTGCTATGAGACAGACATCCTTAAGGCATCAAAAGTTATCTTTTACAATTTGCATTGTACTTATAATCTAACTCTGAAGCCAATAGTTGATGTTTTGTAAGAGACTCTTCAAAATTTTCCATAGATTTAGGCCCTTGGTGTATTGTGTGGGTTAGGAGCTTTGATATTCTGCTTATCTGGAATAATGAACAGTCAGGGCATTTCCTTTATCCAATTTTGAATAAGGGTCTTCTTTACAATAGTCACGTATAACATGCTGACCATTATTCATTGGGTTTCCTTTGAAGTGAAGAATCTTCCTTGCTTCCAAAGTATTACAAAGTTATGAACAACCCCAAACCATATCTATTATTAAGATTTATGCTAATTTTTATTTATATTATTTTTAAATATATTTTATTGATTATGCTATTATAGTTGTCCCATTTTTTTTTACTCCCCTTTATTCTTCTCCACCCTCCCACCAGCATTCCCCCACTTTAGGTCATGTCCATTGGTCATACATATAAATTCTTTGGCTTTTCCATTTCCTTACTATTCTTAACCTCCCCCTGTCTATTTTGTAGCTACCATTTATGCTTCTTATTGCTACTTTTTATATTTAGCTACTCAGTAGCTCTGTTAACCAACTACAAGAAGTTCTGCCATCTAGGCAGATTTTGCTTTGGCAAAAGGCATTATAGCATAGCTTACCTTGTATTTTCTCTGTATAGTCTTAAAATATGACCCATTAATTAAGTCTAAATTTTCTAAAGAAGTTTCTAATAAACCTATTCAAAGCATGAACAGTATGGAAAGAGAGGTTAGACAGTCATTACATATTTCAGATAAAGCAAGAAGAATGTGATGGAGAAGAAAAGGAATTTCCTTTATTTCTGACTCAAGGCCACTTACAAAAAGGGAAGAGAGCACTAATGTTCACTCCTGTTTTAGGTACTACTCTTGAATGCTAACAGTGTTTAAGAGCCCATCTCTAAAGTCTCTGAACTCATTCTTCCTTTGTTCAGAGTGCTGGAATAGAGTCCATTCATTTTCACAGGACTTTGTCAATAGCCTCCAAAAGACCTTGTCTAACATTTGTAGCTTTTCTAAATCCCTATGAAATGTAGAATATTTTGTCACCCTCAGAATCTTCCCATTCTTCCTTTTTCATCTAATGTTTCCAGTAATGTATGAACTAATTGGTATACGTCTGGCACCCATAAATTATACATTTCTAAGCAATTCTAAAGTTCTCCACAAGTTTTTCCAAAGACTTGAAAGTCATTAACAATGGCTCTCAAATCAAAGGAAGACCCGGGTTTAAATCCAAACAAGGGATTTTTCTATTCTGAGAGAGGTTTACCTGTAAGAAGCAATTAAGTTTGGGAAGGTGTTTGGCTGAAGAGAGGGGAAAAAGAGAAGATTAGGGGGAGAAATAGAGTCAGAGGAAAACTGAGGAGCATAGGATAGAAGAAGAGGAGTAACAGGATAAAAACCTTAAGTTAGTGATGATTTAAAGAAAACTAAATTAGAGATAGTCTTAAATTTTTAATTCTCTTATTTTGTTTTGGACAGTTAATGACTTATGGAAGCAATTTTGGAATCTTAATTTCTCTTAGATAACTCTGTATGCCAATAAAAACTGCAGACAATTGGATATTTGAGATTTTGTTCCCTTTTTGTTTTAAGATACTTCTTAAATGAACAATTTTGATAACATCAAAAATATATCTGTTAGTCCTTCTTTATGGCTTCTATAGAGGAATCTCTGTTAAGTCCCTTGCTCATCTTTAAATTGAATTCTTTTGCTTTTTTCCCATTAAGTGGCAAGAGTTCCTTACATATTTTGCATATTAAATCATTACTAAACACATGATTTGCAAATATTTTTTCTCATTCTATATGCTATTCTCATTGTTGATTGTTTCTTTTACTGTGCAGATGCTTAGTTAAATGTAATCTTATTTGTCAGTTTTTGCTTTTGTTGACTTTGCTTTTAGTGTTATATCGAATAAATTATTGACAAAGCCAATGGCAAGAAGCTTTCCCGGTGTTTTCTCTAGGAGTTGTATAATTTTAGGCCTTATGTTTAAGTCTTTAATTCATCTTGAATTTATTTTTGTGTATGCTATAAAATGAGCATCCAATTTCATTCTTCTGCATGTAGATATCAAGTTTTCCCCATACCATTTTTGAAAGACTATCCTTTTTTTCTCCTGTGTATTTTTGGAACCCTTACATAGTTATGGACAAAGATCAGTTGAATATACATATGTGGTTTATTTCTGGGCTTTTTATTCTGTTCCATTGGTTTATATAACTATTAACATACTGTATTGTACACTTAAAAATTTGTTAAGAGAATGAATCTCACATTAAATGTTCTACCACAAAAAAAGGCAACCTCACAAGATTTCTGTAGGATTCAAAATGCTGTATAAACACAGTTCCTGGCATTTAAAAGCTCTGCAATAATATCTTGATCTAAAAACAAAAATCCCCCAAAGTAGCTTCTGTAATTCTAAATTATCTTTGGTGAAATTATGACATTTAGGTACAGATATCAAATTACAATGTTGTATACCTGAAATTTCTAATGTTGTTAGCCGATGTTACTTTAATAAATTTATTTTTTTAAATAAATGACAAATAATTATGCCATTTAGGAAAGCAAGTACCTGAATTTAGTTTATAGCATAATTGCATGAAAGAGGCAGAAATCTGGCCTAGAAGGGAGCATAGTTGGATTTAGACAGAAAATAACTTGGAACAAACAAACAAACAGAATGAAAAGGGAAAAAAAGAGAGAAAACAACTCATAGACACAGACAACAGTGTGGTGATTTCAGGGATGGGGAGGCAGGGTGGGGAGGAGATGGAGGAAGGTAAAGAGATCAGTGGTGATGGACAGAGACCTGGGGTGGTGAACACACAATGCAGTGTACAGCTGATGTGTTGTAGAGTTGTGTACCTGGAACACATATAATTTTGTTAACCATTGTCACCTCCACAAATCCAATAAAAAGCAAAAAAAAAAAAAAAAAAAAGAAAATAGGAACAGTTGTCTCCAGCTGCAAACCTGTCTAATTTAAAGTTTTAAAGAGAAGAGGTAGAAGGATTTAGAAGAGATCATTTCCTCACCTATAAGTGGAACCTAATCAACAAAACAAGCAAGCAAAATATAACCAGAGATATTGAAATAGAGAACAAACTGACAGTAACCAGGGGGGTGTTGAGAGGAGATAACGGGGAAAAGAGGGAAGGGTAGTCAAGGAACATGTGTAAAGGACACATGGACAAAGCCAAAGGGGGATAGGGTCAAGGGTGGGAGGTGGGGATGGCTGGGGTGGGAGGGAGTTGTAGGGGGAAATGGAGACAACTGTACTTGAACAACAATAAAGAGAGAGAGAGAAAAGATATCATTTCCAGACATGACACCCTGACATAACAAATCTAAGGAAATTTCCCAAGGGGTTCAAATAAGTGACCTGTCACCTGGAACACATTTTGTACAAAGGAAGCCAGGTTGAGTAGAAACCTTCTGAGTAACTCAGTCTACAGAGCTGCTTGAGGCACAACCTATGTAACAACAACTTGTCCTCTTTCCTATGAAATGTAGGGCCATACATGAAAAAATTACTAGGACAGAAAAAATTTAGTGGAGTCAGTAATCATTTTCAGTTTTGGGGCCCAATTTCGAACATGCAGATGGGGCCTTCTCCATAACAGCCTGGTGTCTGAGAATTCAACTTACCCCGCATTTTGCCAGCATAGTGTGCAACCATGTTTCTGTGCGCTTTATACATGGGGGTTATTGTACTCATTATTATACCCATGGTATGTAATCATTGTACCCGTGTATAATGCGCACCCTTATTTTCTCCTCCAAAGTAGGGGCAAAAAAGCAAGCATTATACATGGCAGAATACAGTAATTCTGAAAGTATCTGCCCAGAGATAACATCAGCCTCACAGGTTAAGAGCTCTGTTCCACAAAATTGCCCTCAACTCCAGATGCCAATGAGAAGCCCAGGTTTTTTGGTTGATCAGCTACAAATGGCAGGTTGCAAATGAGACTGGTGGGCAACCGAGCCTGGGGCTCAGGCTCATGCTTCCTGTCACCACGAGGCCACAAAGCAGAGACAGGGATTGGATTATAATTGCACTTTTATTAATATCAAAGATTAGCAGTCTGAGAAGGTGGCAGGTTAAAACCCTAACATCCACTTTATCTTGAGTTTTCAGAAGCAAATTTATATAGGAGAAACAGGCATTTGGGAGGGCGAAATTCCAAGGGGGAGCTCAGATGTGCTGTTTCTCTTGTGAGGGAGAGCTGAAAGGGAAGGAAAGCTGAAAGGTAAGTCCACAGCTTCTTCTCAAGCTGGCTCCTTGGTTCTGGTATTATCTCTCTGTTTGCAATAGAATTCCTCTTCTCTTCCACAGAGGCCTGGACAGAGACTTGGGGTAGTGAACACATAATACAGTTGGTTTAGGTGTTGTATTCTCTGGTTAGGGAGAAGTGGTATAAACCATTTACTCCCAAGTGTCCTTGGTTAAGAGAGATGAGGTCTTGAGGTTTTGCTAGCTGGCTGTAAGTTGCTCAAACTCTTTGGCCTTGTTTAATTTTGTTGCAGCATAGGAAGAGCTCTGAGACTGTGCTGCTGTTGTTGGCCAGTAGCTAGTGTCCCAGTGTCCAGGCAACACTTTTTAACACTTAGATAATAGCTAGGAATGAGCGGCCAGAGGGGAAATAAAGGCAGGGCCCTCAGCATGGCAATCTAACAAAGAACTTAATGCAGGAGGCTAAAATCAAGGAAGACAGGTGTCACCTGTGAACCCATGGTCCAGAGCCTGGTTCATTAAGGCTGTCAGGCATTCCGTACCACAAGATAGTGCAGGAGTAAGCCCTTGAAATTCTGTGTGTATCATCTCCACCAGCTGGGAAAAGGAAAACCTTCACACTGTGTGTTCATTCTAAGTCCTGAAACGGGAAAGAGGAGGGGTCTACAGTGCCCAGAGAAAAAGCCCACGAAACAACTTTAGTGAATTGCCTGCTCCCTGTCACATATACAAAATGAAAAGATAGAGTCTGGAGCAAGATAAGAATTCGGGCTAACAGACACCCACCCATACCTTCATTTGGGTATTCACAGCTCCTTGGGGAAAGCTGGCAAAACATTTACCCATCAATCAATATGTAACTCCCTCACCCCCATCCCAGCAACTATATAAGCCCTCAGAACAAAGGACTTGCTCTCTTCTCTTGGCCCTTTCTTGTCACATGGTGGGGGAGGGGGGCAGGAAGGGAAGGAGGAACAGGGGCCCTGGCCAACCAGCCTCTGGCCAGGAGGACTCTGGCCACCTTACTTTTGCTACCCTTGCTCTAGCCGCCCTTGTTTTTGCTCTCTCATTAGAACTTAGCACTAATAAACTTTGTGTGCATGCTAATAACCTTGCTAACCTGCAATTCGTTCCTGCATTGGCAAGAAGAACCAGGGTTTCTCCAGTAACAATTTTATGGTCTCAGTTTCCCCATTTCACTTGCCTAGGAAACTCCTAGCTCCTTACGGTCCTGTCTCACAATGACCTTCCCCAACTCGGTGTGCCAACGGCAAGTCCAAGTATCTGTCCACACTTCTGAGGAACTGACTATAAATAAGAGATTCCCACGTACCCTCCTTGGGTTTCATTAATTTGCTAGAGCAGTCCACAGAACTCAGGAAGCCCATTTATTCACTAGATCACTGATTTATTACAAAGGATATTAAAGGGTATGAATCAACAGCCAGATGAAGAGATACATAGGGTGAGGTCCTAAACAAAGGAGCTTCTGTCCTCATGGATTGTGGGGCCCAGCACCGTGACACTTGGAAGAGCTCTGGTTTTCCAATCTGGAAGCTCTTTGAACCTCCTCCTTTTGAGGTTTTATGAAGACTTTGCCACCTGGGCCTGATTGATTACATTAATGGCCATGGGTGATTCAAACTCTAACCTTTCTTTTCACCCTGGAAATCAGGGAGGCAGGACTAAAATTTCCAACCTTCTATTCTTGGTTGATTCCCCTTGGAAACCAGCTCCCATTCTTAGGTGCTTTCATTAACCTAAACCTAGTTGTGGTAGAAAGGGGTTTTGTTATGAATAACAGAACTCCCATTTCACTTTTTTTGTCTCTGAAGTATTTTCAGGAACAAAGGACAAGAGACCAAATATTATAACTAAAGATACTCTCATTGCTCTTATTGCTCAGGAAATTTCAAGGGTTTAGGGAGCTATGAACCAGGAACCATGGAAAGAAGACCAAATATAAATGGGAAATATGTATTTGGTCACCTGAATGACCAACTGTATTTCTTATAAATCACAATATTGTAATCTAACCCACAAGTCTGAATGCCTTGCACACAGTAAGACCAGTCACTAAAACATCGAGCATGCAATAAAGAAGTTTATTTTCAAGAGGAAGCCAAACAAGGAGATGGGGAATGTCAACATAAGGAACATCCAAGCCTGTAAGAATTTGTTTGAGCCAAACTGACAATAACTGCTAGAAAGCAAAATCTCAACAGACTGAGAGAATGCTCCAGAAAATGGCAATTTTACCACCATCTCACACTGTTAGACTCTGATATTAATAAAAGTGCAATTATAATCCAATCCCTGTCTCTGCTCTTTTGGTTGGGTGGTCACAGGCAGCACAAGCCCCAGACTCAATTGCCCTCCAGTTTCCATTACAATCTGCCATTTGTAGCTAATCAAACAAAAAACCTGGGCATCTCATTGGCATCTGGAGTAGAGGGCATTTTTGTGGAACTGAGCTCTTAAACTGTGGAGATTGATGTTATCTCTGGGTAGATACTTTCAGAATTAAGTTGAATTCGTGGACACCTTAGTGCTGTTGAGAAGGCCCCATCTACATCAGAATCAAAGGTCAAGCCACAATGGTGTTATGAGAAATGCATTGGTCATAGATTAGGGAAGCATGAGAAAGCAAAGTAGGGAAATCTTTGGGATCAGATAAAAAGTAAAACAGGTAGACACATACTTCTTTTACGTTTTTGTCTTTGGGATAGTTAACAGTCAATAATTAACATGATAGACCTGGCCACGTGGCTTGGTTGGAGTATTATTCTGTACACCAAAAGGTTGTGGGTTTGAACCTTGATCAGGGCATATAGCTAGGTCGCAGGCTGAAACCTTCTCAGGGAGACAACAAGAGACAACCCTGATTCATGTTTCTCTTTCACATCCATGTTTCTCTTTCTCTCCCTTCCTCTCTGTCTAGAATCTATAAGTATATCCACAGGTGAGAAATAATAATAATAATAATAATAATAATAATAATAATAAAATAATGCATACGATATCAGTAACAATGAAAGAACTTGTGGTCTCTGCCCGGGTGCAGTGGTCATGCCCAGAGGGATATGGAGAAAGGGAAGTTACCTTGACATACCAAAGATATCTTAGATGAAAAATATAATAGACAGACTTAATTAAAGATTGACATTTGTCAAGGAAGATAGTGACCTAGGACATGACTACCTTCCATGATTTGCTTTTAGTTAAAACGTTTTATCACAGACCATCCTAATGTTACCAAACTGAACCCAGACCCAATTTGGGTTCCTGTCTTCTGAAATAAAAGAATTTAGGTTAGGGATGACGATAATGAAAATAAGATTTATTTCAGCTCTGCACCAGGTCAAACCACTGAGAGAAGGAAGGGGTTGGGGAGAAAACCACAATGTAGAACTGAAGATTCAAAGTGACTTGTCCTCCCTATAAAGGGAGGGGCCACCAGAGGAGGGAGATTGCCTGAATCAGACAAGCCACTCATGATTCAGCAGAAGCGAGTTTATACAGAGTATGGAGGTCCAAGACTTTGTGTCCTTGCTAAACATGGCAGCTGGAAGAAAAATAAAGGCAAATATGGCTGATACTGCCCTCATTGGTTGAAAAGCTGGACACTCCCACTGGCTTCCAGAGCACATTTGATTCTGAGAGAGGACTTTTAAATATAAGGTGAGAAGGAGCTCACGCTCTTGGCTGTTGCTCTCTTGGACTCTTGGATGCTTGGCCTTTTGGCTTCTTGGGCTCTTTCTTTGTCCCACATGGATGGCAGACACCAGGACCACTCAGGGCTTAGGCTCTGCATGGTTGGAAGCCAGCCCCCAGAGGCAGGGTCCCATGCTGGGCTTCATCCCTCACCAGGCTCCAGCCCTGGAGACACTATGACGCTGTGCAGTATGGCACATGGGTCCTGGACTGCTTCCACTCTCTTGCCCTGAGAGTTCACAGAGGCTGAGAGCAATGCACAGAGGCATGAGTTGGGAAGTTCCCCATGAGTGGAGCTTCCCTGCATGACCATCTGGAGTGATCTGGCAGCATACCCCAGACCCTGAAAGAGAGTTGCTGCAAGGTGATGGCAACTCTGGCACCAGAGAGAAAGAGAGCCTGGAGCTGTAGAGACAGAGGCCCATCAAGTACCAACCTTGGGCTACTGATAAGCAATAATGGGGAAATTCTGGACATAGATTTGGACTTCAGTCTTCCTGGGGGTAGCTGGTTTTCTATGCTTTGTGGGGGAGGTCAGTTAGGATGGCTTGGAGCAGAAATGCTCCCAGCCCCCTCAAATTGGGAACCATATTAATAAAAACGTATTTCTTTCCCCACAGATCTTTGTGTTGTGCACATACATGGTGACAAGCAGCTGGACCCTATGATGCCTGATTACATGCAGAGGGTACAAACTCTGGGAATCAGAGCCAGAGAGTCACACCTGCATGTGAGTGCTCAGGCTTTTTATTGAGGTGAGAGAGTGGGAGTAGGCTCCTCCATCTTGGCATGAGTTTCTACGACTATGGGGCACTAATATGCTGTTTCTCTTGGGAGTAAGGGGAGGGGGAGCCGACAGAGGAGTTATGTAGTTTCTTCCCAAGCTTGCTCCTTTTGTTCAGATGTTATCTCTCCTGCATTAGCATTCCTCCCTTCTCCACACAACTGTGGTATCTTGAAACTGCAAGAACTAGTATCAAAGGAAGTTTCCAGACCAGGGTGATTTAAATTATGTATTCTCTGGTTAGAGAGTAGAGCACAGATGGCAAACACAAGGCCCACAGACCAAATCCAGCCCTCCACCTTGTTTTATCCAGCCCGGCACCTTGTTTCTACCCAGCAGCAGCACCGACCTCTCGCTTAACTGTTAAGGAGTAGTCACATTTATACAGTCCTAAAATTACATTTGGACCTTTCAAGGCAACCGCGAGGCTGATGTGGCCCCAGTGAAAATGAGTTTGACACCCCTGGAGTAGACATGTAAACCATTTGTTCTTGTGTCCTAAGTTAGGAGATTTAGGTCTTGTGATTCACCAGCTGGCTGTAAGTTGCTCAAGCTCTTTGTCTTTGTTTAAGACATTTTTACTTGCCCACTAATTTTCCTAGCTTCTTACTACCCTGACTCACTAGGTGGTTACTTTCTGTCTCTGACATCTAAGGCCACCATGTAGGCCTTCCCTGAGCTTTCGGGTTTAGTATATGGCCACTTTCGCATCCCCAGGAGACAGCCTAAATCTGCCTCCCTGATCCAGGAAACAGCAGGTTTTCAAGGGATTTTTAAGGAGTTTGGAGGAACATATATGCAGGAGCACTGGTAAGGCAAGTTTTTTCTTTCTTTCTTTATTTTATTATTTATTTATTTGAAAGAGAGAGAGAAACATCAATTTGTTGTTCCACTTATTTATGCATTAACTGGTTGATTCCTTTATGTGCCTGCAACCTTGGCCTATTGGGACAATGCTCCAACCAATTGGCCAGGGCAGTAAAGAAAGTTTTAATTAGATGATCTTTGAACTTGGCCATCTATGGTAAGGGGTTTTAGCACCAGATATTCCTGGACAAGGACCCTTCACTTCTGAAAGTGTTCAGATGCTCAATTTTCTATTATATCCTGGTCCCTTGGTACCATGGGTGGGGACAAGACTTTGATTTTGGGTGTAGCTGGAGGTCAAAGTTCTGTCCTTTGTGCATGCTTTTGCTGTATCACTTGTGGTTTTGCTCTGTCATCTCTAAAAAGCAACTCATATCTAGAAACAAGATAAGAACATTTTGAGCTGACTCTGTGGTTAAAATATTGCAGTTTTAAGGTAGATTTCCAACAAGAATAGAATGTCTAAAAATCTGATTAGATAGTCAAAGAGTTCCTTTAAATGGCTTATTCTTCCTAGAAGGCAAAATAGAGTCCTTATTTGGGGAGCTGAATGAAAAGAGAAATAGGAGGTTTGACCCAATGCATTAGAGTTGAAAGCTCAGGAAATCTCAGAGAATTGCCCTCTTTCCAGATTGATGGTCTTGGGCCACAGAAGTGTGAAGTGTTGAGCACTATAAATGTCACCAAAATAATCTTTTGATGAGACAAAGCTGAATTTATTCCTCCTGAGATAAAGGACACCACTACTCTGGCCGTGTTTTAGTACCCTTTCCAAATGGGGAGGGAAAAGTCAGATTTATGAGATTTTGAAGCTAGTTTAAGACACTCTTTCAATGCAGGGAACTTTATTGAGATTATGTAAGTATCATGATATAATAAGTCACAATTTATGAACATGGCAAAATGATGTTTTTTAGAAGCTTTTAAAGTGTCTTGAAGAGAAGCGTAGTTTGATGCTATCTATAGAAAAGTTGAACAGTCTGATGTTCATTTAATATTTTTTGTTAGCTTCTGGAGCACACAATAAAGCTATTTGCAACTTATCCCTTTTGGTGCAAGAGTTTCCTGAAATAATAAAGTCATGTTGATGGAAATGGTAGAACAGCCACATTATGTTAGTGAAGACAGCTGAACAATAGAGACACGTAATATAGATGGTAAGCTGTGTGGGTGTAGAAGCTTTAAGTTCCTACTTTGTTCTCTCACAAAATAAAAAAGTTTTCTACAGTCTCGAAGAGCTTTTAAAAGTATGAGGATATTTGGTTATCAGTAACTAATGCCTGTTAATAGGAGCCCATGAAGAACAGTATCTCATCTAAAATTCTAGGATAGCCTCATAACTGGGCTCCCTCCTTCTACTATTGTTCTACTCCAGTCTACAATCCACAGAGCAGCCAGAGTGAAATGTTAAAAGGTAAATTGAAACACTTCGACGTCTTCCCACCTCTTTTACATTAAAAGCCAAATTTTCACCAATACCTCCAAGGCCAGCTAGTGCCACTCTTAGAGCCCAGCCTAGAACATGTACTTTAATTTATTTTTAGTTTTAGTTTTGATTTTAGACAGAAGGGAGTGGAGGGAGAAATACAGAGAGAGAAACATTAATGTGAGAAACATTTATTGGCTGCCTTCTGTATACGCATGACAAGGAACAAAACCTACAACCCAGATGGGTGCCCTGACTAAGAATAGAACTGGTGACCTTTTGGTTTGCGGGAGAATGCCCAACCAACTGAGTTACCCCGGTCAGGCCAGAACATGTGCTTTAGAGGGCCTAACTCTGGCCTCTCTCTAACTGCTCTACCAGTTGCTCCCATGCACCCACCATCAGATGAGGAGTCTCCAAGTCACTGAGTCTCCAAGGTACATATAATATGTCCTGGTTCTCCAGAGACCAAGGATTTTCTGCCCAGGTATCTACAAGCCTGCTTCTAGAGCTCTAATCTATTTTTCTATATGATCCATCTCTCTAGGGACAGACCCTGCTGCAAGTATGCACACCCTACACCCAAGAGTTAGCTAAGAGGCAGCTGTTTGCAGGCGGGAGAGTGAAGCTTGGATGTAATGGTCTGGGATGCCCATACCTATGTATAGTCTTTCCAAATATACAATGGAGCTGAAGATAAAAAGAGAAGGGGGCAGGCCAAGGACCAGGGGCCAATTCCTTATTCACCAACATGGAATCATGAGTCCAATAATTTTACATTTAAACTTGGTTTCCTGGGTGTTATAAAAGTTAAAGAAGAATAAAACATTTTATCTAAGAGTATAAAATATGTTAGTTTGATTTATAACTTTTAAATATTCAGACATATGACACATGGACCGCCATCTGCCTTTGCCCCTGGTCCCATATCTGTTATGTATGAGCTGCCCCCTGCCCCCACCACTCTGCCCTTCTCTCCTGTGGCTACCTTTCTGTAACCAAACCACAGCTGACATTCTTCTGTCTTAGAGCCTTTACATTTACCGCTCCTCCTGTCTGGAATGTTCTTCCCCTGATAAGTGAAAGCATTGGCTCCAGACTTTAAGTCTCCTCAAACATGACCAGAAAAGTTGTCCTCCTTAATGACAATAAACATTTCCTCTCTACTACCTGGAGAGGTGTTTTACTAAACAGCTATTTGTTGATTGTTGGTCTTCCATCTATTGGTATTAAGTTCCACAAGAGTCAGGGAGTGTTATCTGTTAGATTTACTGCTGTAAACCCAGTTCCTGCTACACTTCTTGACAAGTACTAGGCTCTCTCTCTCTCTCTCTCTCTCTCACACACACACACACACAAATGACACATAAAATAGAAGTGAATGAATGAATGAATCTGTAATGATTCAAGATGTCAATTTAGTTAAGCAGAATGACTAAATTGCTGTATCTTTAACATTTTATTTATTTTTCTTTTTTCTTTTTACTTGGAGATAGATCATTTTGGACAATTTTGTTTCTACTGACTATAGAGCATGGGATATAGTGTTTAGGTGATACATTTTAAAAGTCATCTTTTAGCAATTAAGAGGTGTACTATTTGGTTGATTTCAAAGTATACTTATTGGCAATGATATTAAGAATTTGACATTTTTATAATGATGGTTTTGATCCATTTGAAGTCCTTTAAACAACTGACAGTGTAGTTTCTGCAGAGATATGCAGAGAATAAGGAAGAAGAAGCCATTTACATGAACTGGTGCCTTATCCATTTGTTATCACTTAATATATTTTGTGGGTGGAATGAAGCCATAAAAATTAAAGAATGGAAACAGCCTCTCTACCTGACATCACATAAAATACATGTCATAATAGATATAAAAATAAAAACAAGAAACAAGAGACTATGGTCTTTAATTGTCATTTTTACAATTGTTATTGTTAAAAATTTAATATAAGATGTATTGTATATGACAGTAAACTATGAAATATAATAATGCATTTAAAATTTGAGCCCTGACTGGTGTGGCTCAGTGGATTGAGTGCCAACCTGCAAACCAAAGGGTCACCAGTTCAATTCCCAGTCAGGGCACATGCCTAGGTTGCAGGCCAGGTCCCTGGTGGGAGGTGCATGAGAGACAGCCACACATTGATGTTTCTCTCCCTTTCTTTCTCCTTCTCTTCTCCCCTCTCTAAAAATAAATAAATAAAGTCTTTAAAAAATAAAATAAAATTTGAGGCCATAATAGTTATAATATTTATGATACTGTTTTTATATTTAGAATTACATTTTCAATAATTAATCAGACTATACTTATATACAATTGAGATGTTACAATATTTGGCACAGTTCTTTAAAGTCTAAAGAAAATATGTAAGCTGAATTAAATACTAGACATAAAGAAATACACAATTGCTTTCCAATCCTTTCTGATAATTTATGGCAGATGACATGAAGCCGCCTCTGGTTTTTCAAGAAGTGTTTCTTCGCATCATCTAAAAACATTCTTAGTGCTTAGTCAACAGTAGATACTTAATAAATAGTTCTTGAATTAATAAATGAACTTAAATTGACTAGACTGATCTAGATTCAAAAAAAGACAAATACACAGAAACAGAGCAGAGAGAACATTAAAAACTGCCATAGAATATACACGAATGACTGGTTGATTTAATAAAACATTAAAAAAAGATGAAGAAATATACATTAAAATACATACACTCAGTAGCTGGAAGCCAAGATTATACATATTGTTTTCCTAAACTGTGTTCTGAATTGATTAATACTAAATAATTTCTTTGACTATTAAAGTTTCACAGCTTAATTATATAATACAATTACTGATGAGGTGATTACATTCAATTCATATAGATTAGAACTTTTCAAGTATTATAACTTAGAAACATTTTATCACAGTTTCCCTATCACTGCCTTATTTTATAGTCAGCCATATCTTTTCCTCTTTCGTAAGAAAAACATACTTAAGCCAAGTCTCAACTTGCTCTCAGAGTACATAAAGATCCTTTAGGTGTTGTAGTATGTCAAGTACTGAGTATGTGCCTTGAGGATTTATTTTCCAACTCAGGATAAGTTTAGACTTGTATCAGGATTCCAGGGTAGAAGTCAACATGGTTGTTTTGTTTGTTTGTTTTGTTTTGTTTTTTACAGTTGGCACACTGATTGTATCTCCAGTGAACTGATTCATTAGTCACTGAGAAATAGGAACAGTTGCTTAGTTCTGGGCAAATAATTCAAAAGGCCCATCCTTACCCATCATAAATTTCTGCCTGAAAGTACAGTCATTGTAAATGTAAGATATTTGCAACAAAAAAGTACAGGCCTACTGCCTGTGAGAGTATCTTCCCTGGGTCAGGGATGTTTTCGGATGGTGCTGGTATAGTAGGCAGTTAGACAAGAATGAGCAAAGTTGGAACGACAGGCCAGGTACAGAAGGTTACCAGGGAAGAAAGCCCCAGGCACCTAGCAATGGGAAAAACTGGAACACAGGTTTGCAGGGTGGGACTTCACACCCAGAGTGATCTTTCTGCTCCTAGCATATTGCTCGTCATGTGGTTTAGACACCGTGACCTTTCGTATCACTAGTCATATAGTTGGACCCTCGTCTGACCTTTCTTTCCTCCTATGGCATGTTGCTCATCATATAGTAGACCTCTCTTAGAGAAGGAATAAATATATTGGAGTATAGCCACATATGACTCCCTTGCATAGCAACTCCCTTAAGCATTAAGCCCTCAGGACAATGAGGCATGACCTACATTAAATAATCTTAGAAACAAAGACTCAGGCCTGTTGACCACAGAGACAATGTTTTGGTCAAACTAGAGATAACATTTAGGCCTCAGCTGTATTTCAGCTCCAGGCCTAGAAAAGCAGCAAAACCAGAAAAATGATGCCATGGCTGACATCAGGACAAGCTGTAATAACTAATGACCACCTACCCTAGCACAAACCAATGAGTAGAAACCAAGACCCTGGAAAGGCACTCCTGGAAAAACTGATAAATATTCTAATGAGATCCTCCCTCAGGACCTCCCCTTAAATTCCCTGCTTTTGGAAATAGGCAAACCCCTTGAGACAAAAAACCCAGTGCATTCTCACTATCTCTGGAGCACACCCATGACTCTCCATCCCTTTTATCCCTCAAGGTGTGTACCTTTGCTTTCTTTCTCTTAAGCTCCAAGGGCCCTTCTTTTGCCTCTGTAACTTGTTTCCTGAGTCCACACAACCCAGCTGGCTGAATTCTTCTACCTCTGTGACTTTCTATAACAAATAAAATTTTACTTGTATTTGAGTCTTAGCTCTGAATTCTTTCTTAGCCAAATTCAAGGACTGAGGTCTAACATCTGGTGCTATTCACCATCAACAGATCCAATGTGTTATTCTTTCAAAATGTCAGTCATTTTTCCCCACTCACTCAGTTCTCAATGCACAGCAATCCATTTGGAAAAATGTACAAACTAACACATGTCTAGAAATTATAAAAACCTGGCAGTTTTCCTTTCTTCCCTCTAGCCAGTAAGTTCCAGGAGAGCAGGGACTATGCCTGTCTTATTCACAATATACTTGGTATGAAGCAAGCACTTGATAAATAGTTCATACTGGAAATAATTGAAAAGTAGAATGAACAAAGTTCCTTGCTAGAAGCTCTCATATAATGGCAAAAATATATCATACTTAAAATAGCAAAAATATATTTTTTGGCATTTCTAATTGTTAGCCATGAATTGAGAAGGAGCAACAAGGTACCTGCCAGGTTTCTGTGTACTTGACCAGCCCAGGCTTCTCATTTGCATTCTGTCGTGGCTCTTTTTCTACACCTTAATGCCTTGGAAATGAGAGTCACACAACCAGTGTACCCATAAACCAACAGAGATCCCTTAAGGCTCTACCTGTAAAAAGATAGCATTGGGGGAGATAGTGTAGTGCTCTCTTATTTCACACTGCAATTGATTTCTGAATAGCTAGTTTCAGATACCATCTGACTATAAATATTTTATACTCCCATATTAAATAAAATGTCTGAAGTTCCTCTTGTAACTTCATCCAGGATAGCCTAAGCTTTTGAAGCCTTCAGTTATCAATCATCCCATTGGTTTAAGTCAGCATTTCCCCAAAAGTGCAAGCTTTGGAATATTAGTCCAAACAGATGTTCCTCTGGGGGTTGCAGGAGAAAAAGAAATCTTTCTTAGAAAATGACAATGTGCCTTAGAATATGAAAGGTTCTGAGAATTCTTGAGTTAAAAGAATTTTTATTTTATTAAAACCATTTCCCACCCAAATTTATTTAATCTGAAAATTTTCTTTTAAATTGAAAGTATGTATGAACCTATGGTAGAACATTCTTCTGGAAGCGACACTGGCACTCTCTGCTCTGTGCACTTCCCTGTCTCCGAGGTCCATCTCGTTACACCTCATGACAAGTAGGTTCTGTTGATGTTTTTTAAAATGCTTGCTTTGGGAGTATAAAGCTATTTTGTTTATTCTGAATGTTTGCCACACGTCCTAGAAGTCTTAAGCTATCTCCCTGTGGGCCAACTGGAAATTTTAACAGTGCCCTAGCCATATTGTTAAACAAATGTTTGATACCTGGACACTGTGAGATTATAATTTAATGTGATCCCAAACACATGAAAACACCATCAAATGAAGGACAAGGGTTCCTGGGAATTTCTTGGAATCCCAGGGAAACTCAAATGAGCTTCACTTCCTCTTCAAGACAAATGACATGAATATCCAACCAAAGTGTGTTTGGAGATAAAGGCAAATGTAGAGGAGGCTTTGGGTTGCACGTGTGGACACAACCAATGAGCTGCCTTTATTAAGTGCCTACCAGTGAATGAATCTATATTTCAGTCTCCTTAGGAAAGTCACTGTATAAACCAGTTTATGATTTTCTTTCTCTGATCATTGCAGCTGGGCATTACTGAAAACGATGATCTCAGAGTCGGCTGTTCCTGCCAGAGAGCTTGCACACAGAGAGATGCTTTTGTGAAGCCAGCCATAGAAACCTGCATAAAATTGGCCTTCTTTTCTTAATAGAGAAACACATGAACAAAGATGAGTTTGTTGCTGACTCAGAGCTGAAAGCTTTGTTTTGTAAAGCTCTCTGAATGCATTGCACTCTGCCAAGGGAGAAGGGCTCCTTCTTTTAAAATTAAAAAAAAAAAATGAGGAAGAACAGTAAGAGAAACCAGACAACAAATCAAAGTGCATACCCTTCGGTAGATATTTGTGACTAAAATGGCTTGAAACTCTTTTTTTTTTTTTTTTTTTTTTGGTGAATACTGGTCACATTTCACAAGCTGAATAAAAATGAAAGGAAAAGGAACTTTAATTAATGGTATGCCTTTTGATTTGCAGAGCAAAACTGCCAGAGCAGATGTACCAGCAAAGAGGATTAGATTGTCTTTTCTATGATGCACTGAAATTTTCTTTTTCCCTGTTAGTAACCCCATTGAAGAGAGGTTGTCTTTAGTGTCTAAGATTCAGCCCTGCAAAGAAACTGTTGTCCTTGGGCACAAAGGGCTACTCTCAGAAGACCAGACAGAATATGTGAGGAGAGAACTAATATCCCATTAAGTCTTGGCAAGACAGTTTCAGTTTTACTATTTTTAAAAAGCTAAAATAAAAGAGAAATTGTGATGCATTCAAAGTTAATAAAATATACATTAAAGTGAACCTTAAAACATTCATGACTACCATTCATCATTTTGAAAACTCAAATTGAGTCAAGGAAGTGCAGCTAATTCTCCTTCATTTTAATTTAATTAGTTTAGGGTGTTTTGAAGTTTTCGTTTGTTTGTTTTGATTTGGTTTCTGATTATTGTTGAGCTCCTAAACAAATCAGGCTACTTCTACTGAAAGGGAATAATTACCACAGAAATGGGAATGATCTGTAAATCATCCAGAGAGTAAATGATGTGCTTAAGTGAGTCTTAAGTGAGGGGAGGAATAATATGCTATTGCTGTTATTATCCACTCTTGGGTAGAAAACAAGAACTGAAGAAGTTTATTTGTACTTAATGTCTACTGCCGGGTCATTTTTGTATTTCTTTAGTTCTGGGAAAAAAGCAAAAGGGCAGAATGCCATCCACCAGGGTCTGATTCCACTGAATAATAGCTGCAGGTCTCAGAACAACTCAGGGTGTGGAAAGTCACGAATATTGGCACATCCAAGTCACTTACTCTAAGAAAAAGTGAGGTCAACCTGTTGTGGAAGTAAAAGAAATAATCCTCTCCTCAGTCTCCCTACTACAGCCCCAGTATAGGAAAAAGTATTTTTGCAAATGATCTGTCTCTTAAAATCAGCTAACTTGGGTCAGTCTATCTCTTCTGCAGCTTTAAAGCTTTGTCTTCTGACAGCAGATAAATACGCAGTTCACACACTCACACCCACACACCCCCCCATATACACATGCAACCACACAAATAAGCCTAGATCCTCCTCCATTTTAATAGCAAAACTGTTACCAGTTATCACTTTTTAAAGTCAGAATTAATACTTATGTGAAAAATAACTTTCACATTTGGTCTAAATGATTTTTCAAGTAACAGTTCTATGGTTACCAGTGCAGGCTGACTGAACAGCTAATTAAGGGTGATTCCGTGTGCTTCCCCAGTGTCCTGAGTGACAGTGACCAGCCTTCTCATTCTGATAGGAGGAGAAAGTTCTCAGCGTTCTTTTATCATGTCTCAGGTAACTGTTCAATGCTTCCCTGGATTTCTCATTTCCTCCCAGAGCCAACATAATGTGTCATCGGGGTAGAGCACTGTCACTCCAGCTTCATTCTAATCATGGCCACTAGACACATTTATATAGAGCACACACCCCTGAGTGACTGCTGGGAACCTGCAGACTAGATAATGGCACTTCAGAAGATCCTTGACAGGCAATGTCAACACCAACTAATGTTTAAATGAATTTCAGACATACTGACAATGCCCCAGACACTGACCAATCTGTATTTTCACACACCAGCCTAATAAAGTCCCAGTGGCCTGTGAAGTAGCATTGTTCCCTTTGTTTCTACAGAGTCACACGGAAACATTGTGGACAAAGACACTGATGTTAGGAAGTATGTGAAAGAAAATTAGACAAACTATATTGTATTCCTCTGGGTTTCATCCTCAATAGAGCCAGACAATAGCTGGGAATCTTTCTTTGCTTAACTATTTAATGTATATAATTAAAGCTCTTTTAACTTCCCTAAATCCTCTCATTCCCTAAACCATCCCAGTTCATCTGACTTTTCTCAAAGGTCCTATTTTAACCTCTGATCTCCTTGTGCCTGAACACTAGGCTTCCTCCAAATTCTTTTTCCTTCCCAACCCTTGCCAGAAGCATGTTTCATAAATATAACTGTTTCCCTTCTCAACTATTAAGACTATTAAGACTATTAATTCATATCTTCATTTCTTTAGTTGAGGAAACAATTACTTACTGTGAAACTACTGACTATACTATGGAAGATGCTATTGGGAGAAGTAAAACCTTGAAAGTAAAAATACAGTGTCCAGGAAGTTCACAATTCCCCAGCAGATACAGATATTTGCCCACTAGCCCTTGACTCAAAGCAGAATGAACTGACTGCTTTAACAGAAGTTCAATAAATATGCCATGGGATGGCAAAGAGATGAGTAATGTTATCGGACTGAGGGACAGTGGGATAGTGGTCAGGAAACACTGCCTATGGGTAGGTGGCATTTGAGCCCGTGTTAGTAAAGGAGTAGGGTTTTAGTTAGTTAATGAATGATCCCTAAAGGAAGGCTTTGTGAGAAAAGTTCAGCCTTCTAACATTACAAAGCGTGATGTGACACCTTTTTTGTAATCATAATTTCTCAGCAGAACGACTGGTGGAAGTTTGCACTTGGCCTGGCAACAAGTGGGTCTCTAACCTTTCAGTTAAGTGGGGGTAAAGTTCCCCTGGGTCCTACAGGAATGTGCTCGTATAGATATTCTTGGCTTCCTTTCTTTCACCATCAATAAAAGGAAGTGTGGTAGATGAATGTGTTCAGAAATTTTAGCAAGATGACAGAAGAAAAGCTCAATGTTCAGAGAGCTTTGGTGTCCAGCATGAGTCATGTAGAGACATTGAAAAATTGAACACAAGTGTTTAAATCATACTTATCTGTTCACTTCTCTGGCACCCAATTCTTTGGCCATATTTCCCAATGGGCATACAGAAAGTGTGGCTGAAAGGAATTTTCCATAGTTCATCCCTCTCTGGTTTCCACATTTTGGTTCCATACTGTGAAGGCCCTCTTGCCCTTCACCAATCCCCTAATATTTATTTTGTTATTTTAACCTGTTGGACTTTTTAAAGATCTGGCCGTAAATGACATGTTTGTTGTGGTGTCCATCTCAAGCCAAATCCAAGCAGTAGTTCCACTGTGCTTTCAAAGCACTTTGTACATATGGTGAAGGTCTTTTACCTAATCTTTTCTTAATGAACTTGAAGCAGAGTGCTGAATTCACCAACTCCCTCCAAACACACATGGACTGCTGTCCACTGCTCAGAGCTCCTGACTGGTGATCGTCGTCCAGTGTGCCTGCACTCTTCTGCCTCTGCCAGTACGTTACATGCTTAACGAGGGACAGGTTATTTGTTCCCAGACTTCTCTATGCCATTGGCAACTAATACTTTCATTATTTATATAATATTTAAGCCAATAAGGTATTAGGAAAATGAAAAATAAGTTCCTTGTGGGCAAGACTCTAAGAGAAACTTCTGTTCCTTTAGACAATAATAAAACATTAAGGAAAAAATCATAAAACTATGACAGGATTCTACAAGTGTCTTTCTAGCTTGTCTGTTTCCAAGAGTCTCTAAGCTCCCATTCAACTTTCATAAAATTGTAATTTCTAGAAGTTATACAAAATATCTTCTAGGTATGGTTTATGGAAGAAAGGGAAGTTGGAACTACAATCAGTAGACTGATACTGAAAGGAATTCATAGAATAGTAAAAGATTGACCAATAAATTTATATTTATTTGGGTTAAGTTAAAGTTGTATATGTATCCCTCATGCAATATTTTACTTAAATTCTTTTTCTTTTTTGATAACCAATCTTCCTCAGTCTGAATGTCACGGGTACATGGGTTTCTGTTGTATCTGCATTTTATTACTTATTTATGTACTATGATAATCAGTCATTATTTATGTGTCTAATTCCCCATCTGAGGGAGGGGACTATGCCTTATTTATTGTACCCTCCATGTCCATTTGGTTACCTGACATACCTTGTTCCATAACGGTTCTTGAATATAATAAGTTCATGTACATTATCTTAGTTGACTTTTATAACAATTGGTAAAGTAGCTAATGTTGGTATTATACTCACATTACAGATGAGGAAAGCATGTCTCAGAGGCTGAGTAATTGCCCAGAGGCAAGAGTTGGAGATGAAAATAACCTGGTCTCCTAACTCCTGGCCAAAACTCTAAAGAACACACAGAACCAGTAAGTCTGCCGAAGGGAGTTTGCTTCGGTGATTTTCCAGAGGAAGCTGGATCTTGTCTCTCATAGGAAATGAGACCCCATTCAGTGGCCCCAATGGAATTATTTTTCTGTTTTTAATCAGAGTATTATGGACAGCATATATTTGTTAACCTT
Source organism: Desmodus rotundus (assembly GCF_022682495.2). NCBI lineage: Eukaryota > Metazoa > Chordata > Mammalia > Chiroptera > Phyllostomidae > Desmodus > Desmodus rotundus. Next base: position 68,958,689 of record NC_071392.1, read on the forward strand.
TTGGTCACAAAGTCCACATAAAGGGGGTCATCTGCGCATGAGTGTCATAGTTCCAGAGAAGTTAGAACCTATACATCACTGCTGTTACTCCACACCTGCAAAGGCAAAAGGAAAATCAAACCCCCTATTGGTTTCCCAGAAATCATCTGAGAGATTCTTTAAGCATTTGCTTAATTCATTCTACCTTTTTAAGCAAATAGGTAGCATGACAAGAAACAATAAAAGCATTGAAGAAATTGAGCAGCCTCCTGAAATTAGAATTAAATTGGAGTCTTCAGTTGGCAAGCGTTTGAGGAAATGTTAGCGTAGAGGAAATCCAGAGTTTACTGAGTCAGCGGGCAGGGCCCCAGTGACTGAAGAGCCTGAGGCTGAGTCAAAAAGAAGGGAAATGAAGGTCGTCCTACACTGAAGGGGGAAGAAATTGGCATCGCTTTCACTCTGCACACCTGCCTCCTAAAGGTTACCTGGTATTTTTGTGTTTTCTTCTCTCTGTTGAAGACTGATCTGATTTTAACCATTTCCATCTTAGTGTGAGTAGTATTAGAACCGGAAATGACAAAGAGAAAACCACCTCGGGTTTTGTTTTGAGAGTTCCTGGGACTGCAGGAGCATGTGTGCAGCCCTGTTGCTGGTCCCCATAACAATCACGTGGGATGTGAGGAACAGTGATGGAAAAGGTGTCCGCCTGCCTCAGAAACCCAGCAACGATTTCTTCTGTCTGTGTTTTTCTCCACTTGAAATGAGAGCTACTATTTTTCAGCACCTTCTAAGCACCTAGTGCTCTGCATACAATGTCCTACTTAATTCTCATAATAAACTGCCACACTTCATTCAACTGTCAGATACCTGAGCTCCCCTGATTGAAGAGCTATGATGAAATATTGATCAGATGACTAACCCCTGCTAATATGTCAGCTAGCTAGTTTGTAACTCTAGTGTTTAGAGAAAAAAGAATATCTTTATTTATTTAGGAGATGTATATCTTTAGAAGGTGACTATGGCAGGAATTTCAGATAGAGTAAATATGGATAAAATCTGTGTTCAGGCTGGCCTTTCAAGGGCCCTCAAATTAAACAAAGTAGTTGCCTAATCTGTCTCTTTAGAGAATCAGACCTGCCAAAAATATGCTCAGAAGGCGCAGTGCTTCAGCAACCTTAGTATTGATATGTGAGCCCTGCCCATACTCTCTATGACTCATCAGGATGTGTCTGTTGGACAATTTTAGCTGAGGAAAGCTGTCAACTCCCAGCCCAACTCTTGCACACCATTTCCTCTGACAATAGCTGTGGAACTGGATTTAGAAGACATATGCCTCCAAATATTATGTAACTGGGTTTAACAGCTGTTTTTGTAAATGGTGGTAGAAACCTTAAACACTAGGAACAGTTACGGAGCTAGACATGGAAACTCAAGCAGTCTTGTTTCCAAGCCCCCTCTGAACACCATTTATAGTAAGACATCTGCTACAAGGATGGAGCAGAGGAATAGTTATAGAAATATATTTGAGGAAGAAATGCAATATTTAAAAGCACTGATCTTGAAGTTATAGATCTTTGTTTAGGAGAACTGGTGCTTTTTAGGAGCTGACTTCAGGTGTATGGATAAACCAGAAATAAAACAAAGTATTGACAAAATTTTAAGAAGAAACAAAGTCAGAAAAAGACTTCAAGTTAGTGAATGAAGAGGTGGAGGTGTGATATTTAAAGATGGTGACTTGGGGGTCCTTGAAGTGGTGACACATAGGCAGATTCTGGAATAAAATGAGAGAGTGAGTCTTTCTGATCACACACTTTCAAGTGGTGCATTTTTAATACCACCAGTGAGACTACAGTGGCAAGTTATTAGAGGAAACAGTGTAAACCACATACTTCAGGAACGGTGGTCACATGGCACGTCACAGTAAAAAGGTCGTGAGGGAGAGAAGTTGATATGTGATGACACCCTCTCCAATCTGTACTGGCCTGCCCCGGTCCCAGCATCAGGATGCGGCCAGGGCTTGGGTCCAGGTGAGGTTTCTGTGTCATTCGATGTCCCTGACACCCAGCTGTTCCACTGCTTTCCCCAAATGCTGACTTTTGTGAGAATTAGTCCTTCTTCACCAGACCCTAGTCTTGGGAGGGCCTTTGTGTCAGAAAGAGGGCCCCAGTTTTTCTCTCTGTGGGTGCAGGTGTGGCACTCAGGACCCTAGAACACCTGTAGTATGTGCCTACGGTTGGTTCCAATTAGACTCTTCCCAAAGGGACCGGGAAAAATTTAGTTAATGTTGTTGGTAGTTTTCTGTTTGGTGATTCACCATTTACTCATTTCACGCTAAGCCCTTGAATGAGCATCCGCCCTGAGTTACCAAGCGTTGCTCTGATGTCATGGGATTTATGTTTAAGGATACTTTTCCATGGTGTAATCTCATTTCGCAAATAACATTATGTGCTGTCTGTCTCTATCACGAGTGCTATTTTGCTAGCATGTAAGATAAGAATCCCTTCTGATAAAGGAAATTACTACAAATAAATAGACTATGTTCCTGAAATTGCAATCTATAGAAAAGCATGCAGGAGTAGATTAGATGAGTGACCAGTGAATGACTTTTACCATATGGTTCGAGCCACAGTCAAGTAGAAAATTTCAAAGGAAGAACCCATACATTTCTAATAATCTCCAGGATTCATTCAGTTTGAAACACATGGTTTGCTTCTCTACAGCACTCAGCTTACCAAAGCTAGGTATAGAATTCATCACCTTTTATAAATTTGTATCTTTACAAGACATAAACTTTGAAGCTTTGTGCAATTCTTTTCCCCATAGAATGCATTTCTCCCTGTTCATTCAATAATACTTAGAATATCTATGATTCATTTCAGTGTTTGATCAAGTACGGTAGAAAGTACTTTAGTTTGATACAAAAGAATAACTATAGTATTGAGCATGCCTTATGATAAGTAATCTAATAAATATTTTATTTAATCCTCACAACCATAGATATGATTATTATTAAGGAAACTGAGTCTCAGTGAGGTTATATTTATCACCTGACTTTGCACAGTGGAGAGTGTGGTCACTAGTTTTTGAACCCAGGCAGTACAGCACCGTACTCACACATGTAACTGTCACTCTGTACTGCCTCCCTTAAATAGTCTCCTAATTAAACTCTGAACCTCTAGAACTTGTGTGATATCCAGTAACCTAACTTCTTCATGTTGTCATACTCTCTCCTATGCCCCCAGGTACTTGTGAGCTAAGTGGGCTCTGAGTCATACCACGCATGTTTATCAAATGATACATCACCTCTATAATCGTGACCTGATATTTTTTCTAAAACTTCTACCATCACATTATTTATGGAGAAGAAACTCTTTCCTCTTCAATAACGCTGATAAGGTCATTGCTCAAAGTCTTAATATCTAGATCTGTGGATAACTCAAGGGTCGGCGGTAGTTTCTGTAGGATTTCCTACATTAGCTGTATTCAAAGTGCAGGGTGCTAACCAGCTTACTGATGTGAACTGTTTTGTTTTCAGTGTGTTGATGAGCTTGTGTCAGAATGCCAGTCAACTGTATCACTGTCTTAATTGCAATAGCAAAGTACCATAGACTAAGGGGCTTATAAACAGTAGAAATTTATTTGTCACAGTTCTGGAGGCTGGAAGTCCAAGATTAAGTTGTGGGAGATTCGAGTCTGGTTCTCAGATTTATTCTCAGATTTATCCCCAGAAAGGCCAAAAATGTTTTGTTTTTTTTTTTAATGAAGCTTCTGCAGAATCTTCATATATAAAATAAATAAGGTAAAGTTTCTTAATTGGAGTGAAATCAGAGGGACTGAAACTCTTTACCCCCAGGAAGTACCTGAGATACTTTCCCAGAGCCCTAGGATTCTTCGCAACACAGTTTAGGAATCACAGTTAGTCACCAGTTTCTAGTGCAGCATTTGCAGACTCTAGCTATCTGGAATGATTTTCGTCCTCATTTTGAGTTAAGAGTTTACCTCAGAGCTGCTCATCTTTCTCCACACTTCCAGAAGTGGCTATGTATAGTGATAAAAGAGTTCAATGTTTAAAACATAAAACTTCTTGGGGCAAGCTCGCCAAATATTTCCAACAAGCATTGACACTTCTCAATTCTGCAATATGCTCCAGTCAAAGCTCAAGTGGATTTTCTCCTCATGTGATAGCAAACAACCTCTGAAAACAAAACTTAACTTGTAGTAATGCACCAGGTCAAACAGTGCCATTGACTCATTCTGGAATATGTTCCAGAGTTTTGAGTCAAAAATATGTTTCAAGTCTGGAACCCAGTCATTTTCCCATAGATTTCTCTTCTTTCTACAGACAAAGTAATTTTTCTTAAAAATTATGATGTTAAGGTTAGTGTTATTTGTCTAAATATACCTCCCAAGGTATTTATCTTTCCCTGGGTCCCAAAGATCATAAAATATTCACAGGTCAACATTTGAACTGACTTCCCTTCTGCACACCTCACCTAAAGTAGCCTCTGGATCAGTCTGCAGAAACCTTTCATGTTTACCAGCCATTATCACAGCTTATTGATATACTTGCTATCCCCAAGCTTTTCCTCTCAAAGCACACAAAACTCACAAATGCTTTGACTAGAAGAGTCAAAAGCCTTTGACTCTTCTACTCATCCTATTTACTGTCCAAATAAAACAGTTGCACAAGTATTTGATGTTTACTTGCTTTTTATTTTTTGAAGAACACATCAAAGGTGTGTATGTGTGTGTGTGTGTGTGTGTGTTGTTTGTGGTAAGGGTGAAGAGAAGACATAACCTTTATTTTATTTGACATTTTTTCTACAGTTTTGATCAAGAAATTGCACTGAACTCTGAATTTTCAAAAACTGTGTTAAGTTAGACATATCTTGTCTCATCAAATAGACTATAATGTCCTTGAGGATGGAAATCATAGCTTGCATTTGTTTGGAGTTGCTGACAGTATTCAGAACAGTGTCCCTTTATAGTACTTTTGGAATTGAATTAAATCAAGTGAGAGAATTAAGTTAAGTCATAGGGCATTTCCTACACTGTTCCTAAATCTTGTGAGTGTCCTTCTGTGATTGATTTAGTTTAGTCCTGACTTACTGTATGATCTGATAACTGTATGATAACAATGACATACAGGAAGCCACTGCTTCCCACACAGTCTTTCCATCTCCGTGATCAACTGCCATCCTGACATTTGAACATGAAGAAAGCAAATTGAGTGCCTTCAGAGAGTAGGTGCAGAATGTAGCAAGGAAAGCAATCGCAAACTTAAAGATCATAAGTGAGCTAATGCCTGACAGGGATAGTCAATCTCTGCTCCTTGTCACCAAATAATAATTTCCCCCCTTCTATAGGACTTTTTAAAACACATTTTATTGCACTGAGTAGTATCATTCTGTCACTGAGTGGAATATAGTTACTTTAAAAGTGTACATGCCAGTTACAGGGTACTACGAATTAACATTGAGTTTACTAATTGGAAATTGAGAATTTTGGTTATAAGCAGGAGTAAAAGTGGGGATAGGTAGTAGGTAATTTTGGAAAAGGAAGAAAGGCATCTGACCAAATTTTCTTTGAATCTCTCTCAAAAGTTTTTCTGGGTTAACAAATGGCAAAAAAAAGATCCTCCTTTATGCATAAATTTGTTCATTTACTCATTCTCTCATTTAGTTAATAAATCCACCCACATTTATGAAGCATCTTCTCTGTCCTTGACATGCCATAAGGCACCTACCACCATGCCCTAATATTGTCTTTCTCAACCTCTTTTCAGTTTTTCACCTCTTTTGTAACAAAATATTTGCTATGTGGAGCCCCTACTTCCTGGACTCAGACTTCAAGTTGGTGTATTCATCTCTAGTTCAAGCTAATGGAGAGTATGTTTTGTTTTTTTTAATTAACTGGATAAACTGACTCTCATATATAACATATATAGACAATAAAAGGTGTCATATCTTAAAACGTATTGAAGCACACACAACTTATAGCTTGGAAAAATTGGTAAAAATATGGTTTGGTGAAATTATGCTTTTACAAAATGAAAGCACATCCTCATTTCATGTGTCTATTAATTTGTGATTGTACTCAGTGACTTTCTAGTTATAACTGGAAATTTTGGTGATACTACCCTTTTAATCTACATTTTTTTTCTAAGCATTTACTTGGAGGTTGTTACTATCATTTAGGACTGGGGTATGACTATTGCAAAAGTTTAACTGTAGTGGTGCTAATGCTTTGTAATGCATCAATGATATATAAAAAAGCAACAAGCAAAGCAAAATGAGAAATGTTATTAAAAATAAATGAAGCAAATGCCAAGAAAGAGTGAGTTGGCCAGATTTAGGTATTAGATTAGGTATTAGTTCATGGACATGAACTAAAGTGGGGATGCTGGAGGGAATGGGAGTACCAGGCAGTGGAGAAAAGGAGAGAAAAAAATGAGACAAATGAAATAGCAAAAAAATAAATTATATTTTATTGATTATGCTATTACAGTTATCCTAATTTTTCCTCCTTTGTCCCCCCCCACTCAGCACCCCCAAATCCTTCAGGCAATCCCCTCACCATTGTTCATGTTCATGGGTCATGCGTATAAGTTCTTTGGCTACTCCATTTCCTATACTGTACTTTACATCTCCATGGCTATTCTGTAACTACCTATTTGTAATTCCTACTCCCTTCACCTTTTCACCCATTCTCACACACCCCTCTCCCACCTGGTAACCATCAAAACGTTCTCCATATCCATGATTCTGTCTCTATTCTTCTTGTTTGCTTAGTTTGTTTTTGAGATTCAATTATTGATAGATATGTATTTTCTTTTGCCATTTTATTGTTCATAGTTTGATTTCCTTTTTATTAAATAAGTCCCTTTAATATTTCATATAATAATGGTTTGGTGATGATGTCTCTTTTAGTTTTTTCTTGTCTGGGAAGCTCTTTATTTGCCCTTCAATTCTAAATATCTGTGCTGGGTAGAGCAATTTTTGTTGTAGGTCCCTACTTTTCATGACTTTAAATATTTCTTGCCAATCCCTTTTGGCCTGCAAAATTTCTTTTGAGAAATCAGTTGACTGTCTTATGGGAATTCCCCTGTAGGTAACTTCTTTTTTCTTGCTGCTTTTAAGATTCTCTCTTTATCTTTAACCCCTGGCATTTTAATTAGGATAGGTCTTGGTGTGAGCCTCTTTGCATCCATCTTGTTTGGGACTTTCTGTGCTTCCTGGACTTGCATGTCTATTTCCTTTACCAAATTAGGGAGGTTTTCTTTCACTATTTTTTCAAATAGATTTCCAATTTCTTGCTCTTTCTCTTCTACTTCTGGCACCCCTATGATGCAAATGTTGGACTTCTTTAAGATGTCCCAGAGGCTGCTTATTCTATTCTCATTTTTTTAATTCATTTTTCATCTTGTTGTGATTAGTTGTTTTTTGCTTCCTTATGTTCCAAATCATTGATTTGATTCTCTGCTTCATTCACTCTACTGTTATTTCCCTGTAAATTGTTCTTTATTTCAATTAGTGTATCCTTCATTTCTGACTGGAACTTTTTTATGCTATTGAGGTCCTCACTAAGTTCCTTGAGCATCCTTATGACCAGTGTTTTGAACTCTGCATCTGATAGATTGCTTAACTTCATATCACTTAGCTCTTTTTCTTGAGTTTGATTTGTTCTTTTATTTGGGCCATGTTTCTTTATATCATCATTTTGGCAGTTTCCCTGTGTTTGTTTCTATGTATAAAGTAGAGCTGCTTTGACTCCATGTCTTGGTCATGTGACCTAATGTAGTAGGTATTCAGTAGGGTCCAGTGGTACAGCCTCCCCTCTCACCCCAGCTGTGTACTTGAGGTGCGCCCTTTGTGTGGGCTGAGTACACCCTCCTCTTGGAGTTGAGCCTTGGTTGCTGTTGGCAGGTCAATGGGAGGCATTTACCCAGGCCAGTCAGCTATAAGATTGGCTGTGACCACTGACCACTACCCTCTGCCCACTGTGGAGAATCAACTGTGCAGGGACAGGATGGTGGTGGTCTGATGTGATCTGTAGATGCTCTTGGATGTGCAGCCTCGGGGATTTTCCAGGTGGTTCATGGCAAGATCAGCCCCCACCTGTGTTTTGCCATGGGACACCTTTCCTGAGCTATAAAGCCATCTAAGATGGCTGCTACTCGCGCTGGGCTTGGAGATTCCCAGGTGAAGCCAGCTGTGAATATAAGCTGGCTGCTGCTAGTGCCAGACCTTGGGCTCAGTGAAGCCAGCTGTTGCTTGTTTGAGAGTATTTAGGAAGTTGTGAAGCATAAGCCAAGACCAGCCATTCACATGGAAAAGCAGCTTGGGTGGGCCCATAAGTTGGATGGGGCCATGTCTATGGGGATGTTCAAGGTGGGTCACACAGTGTTAGCCAGGTTGGCAGAGTCTCAGATATGGCACCAGCTTGCCAGCTATGTGGCGGGAGGGCTTAGAAAAGGGACAATGGCCTCTGCTCAGCTTGATACCAGACACTTCAGTTTCTCCCTGTATACTGCTAGTGACTTTCAAACTCCTGCCCCCATGTTGGAGCTCAGAGGGAGTGAGTCTGAGTAGGTGAGTCAGTGTGTGGCTTCTTTAAGAGAAATGCTTGGGGCTCTAGAACTTTCTTCCCTCAACTCAATCCCTGCTGGTTTTTGCAGTCAGAAGTTGTGGGGACTTATATTCCTGGTACTGGAACCATGGACTGTGGCTTCTGGTGTGGGACTGGGAGTCCTTGCTCCCAAGATATTCCTACCAAATTTTTATCCACCACACATGGGTGTGGGGCAGGCCTATTCCACATCTGCACCCCTCCTACCACTCTAGATGGATGTGGTTTCTTTAATTCCATAGTTGTCAGACTACCATTCAGTTAGATTTCATAGTTGTCAGACTTCCATTCAACTCAATTGCTGATAGGTTTGAGTGATGTTTGTACTATATTTTAGTTGCAATTTTCACGTGGTTGTGCAAAGAGGTGAGCAATATCTGCCTACACCACCATCTTCACTGAAAGTCCAAAAAGCTTGTTCTTTGACATGACTAAAACTAATATACCTCTAGTCCAAATTGTAAGGGAAAGAAACAAGATAATACAAAATACCAACCTTAAGACTAAGAAAAGTAAAATCACTACAGACTCTAAACATATTAAAAGAATAATAAGTTAATATTATGGATGAATTTATGCCAATAAATTCAACAACTTGGATAAAGTAGACAAAATAAAGTAGACAAACTTGAAAGACATAAACTAAGCTCACCCCAAGTGTGGATGTCCTCAATAGCCTCTCTGTCTATTAAATAGAGTTTGTAGTTGCAAACTCTTACACAAAGAAAACTTCAGGCACAGATAGCTTTACTGGTGAATATCCACAAACATTGAAGGAAGAATTAATATTTTACACAAAATTTTCTAGAAAATAGAAAAGGAGTGAATAGTTCCTAACTCTTCTAAGTGGGATCAGCATTACTGTGATTCCAAACTAGACAAAAACAAAACAGAAAAGAAATCACTGACAGGTATCTCCCATGAACATAAATAAAAAATCCTCAGCAAAATACTGAAAATTCAAATGTTGTGAAATAAAAGAATAATAATAATGATGACCAAGTGGAGTTTATTCCAGAAAAGCAAGGTTGATTTAACATTCAAATATTCATCAATTTATTTCTTGTATTAACAACCAAAAGAAAAAAACATAATTATCTCAAGACTCAGAAAAATCATTTGAATAAATACAATATCCATCCCTGACTTAAAAACAAATCTTAACAAAGCAGAAACAGAAGAGAACTTTTATCAAATGTTTGAATGATGTTTCCAAGGTAACTTACAAATTGATTTATTTCTTGTATAAATTATTATGTCTGTGCAATTATAAAGGATTGGAGACAGCACTGTTAAAATCTACAGTCTGGCATTTTAGTTACCACATTCATTCCTTCAGCACTAGAGTCCCTTGGGACTAAGCTGGCTGCTCTCCCAGCAAGCCTGGGCTTGTCTATGAAAGTCAGCCACACTAAGGTGTAAATAATTAGTACCAACCAGCTCAGTCTTGACTGTGTCAAAGGGGTGAAGACATAGGAGATGGAAGAGACAATTGGAATTTCTTACCTTTTTAAATTTTATTACAAGCTTTTTATTGCCCATTTTTGTCCCAGAATAATGGCACAGTTTTAACAAGTGTTAAAATCAGATGAGAGAAGAGCATATAGAGGAAGAGAACTTTTCCAGGCTACACCAAACTTGAATGGGCATCATAGATCTAAAGGAGAGAAGGAGATTCTATCATAGCATTTTTGTCCCACTAACCAAATCAGTTCTTGTACTCATTATAGGCTGAAGCCAAAGCCAATTTCTCCTCAAGACCTCTTGTGTCCGACAAAATCCAGCCAGTTGTCTCACAGTTTAGAAACATAAATCTAAGGAATCATATTATTCAGCTCTCAATAAAGACCCTCAAATTCCTTAAGACTACAAAGAATCAGCTTAGAGTCAAAAAGAATGAAACACTGAAGGCACATTTCTTGTTTATTTCTCTTGGCTCAGGGCCTGTAGGTGAGAACGTGCTCCACACCCTTACCAAAGCTCACACACATATATGCAAGACTATTTCTGCTCCAGCTCTGGAATCCCACGCTGTGGACATGGATGGTGAGAAACCAGTGCTGAGTATATCATTTATATACCACATCAGACAGAGGTAGATTTCTGTATCCTATACACAGAGAAGATGAGAAGTAAGATAAGAGGGATGCAGGACAATAGATCTCACATAAAAAGTTAACATGCTTTTACCCAGGCATTGGAGTTGTAGTCAATGTTTCCAGATATGGGTCCCAAGTGTGGGGTTACATGGAGCTCAAGACATAATATGCACTTTTCCCTGCCTGAGCTAAGAGTGAGAAGAGCTAGACAAAAGGAACACAAATAGAAAAATATATATACACCATCTTTATTACCAATAAGGCTGTTTGTAGAGAATGTGGGTTATGTCAGCACCCACATTGGCTTTGTAATACTGAATCACTGACTTAAACAGATTTCCACACCCAACTCTAAGCATTGCTGGGAAACATCAAAAATGGAAAAGAATCCTTCAAACAAGTGTGAGTCCACTCAGAGGAAGAAAGACCTTCTACCTAATTTTCATCATCACTGAAGAACAAATTGACAATGTGGGAAGGGTGATAATGTTGGGTAGAGGCTATAGTGCTGCCCAGGACTTGGTGAGCAGGATGATTAATTACCAAGTAACAGTAGAGCACGGGAATGAAAAGATACTTTGAAAGTTTAGGGCAAAACATACTGTTATAAAAGGGATAATTTGGAATGGTCTGGAGGGAAATAATCTTAGCTAAGCAATCATTTTAAAATGCTCTAAAACTTTAAAGATGGAGGCAACTAAAAAAAACTTCTAAAAGGGACTAAGAAAAACCATAGAATGTGGGCACATATCCAAGGCTAACCCAAGGATTGGCGTGGATTTGTATGAATAGTATCAGGAAGATTAAGGTCCTCACTGAAGAAGAGGCCCAAAATTATAAACACAACAAAAAGAACTTTAAATACATATTCCAATTTAAAAGAAAGAGAAATAGTCTCAGGAATATGATGTAATGTTCACAAATGACAAAGACTTAACGTTACTCTTGGGCAAATCATGTTATGTCTTCATGACAGTTTCCTGCCTCAACAGGTAAAATGGTATTAGACACCAAGCTCCCATCCAAATTAAATTTGCTTCCAATGTTCACAAAGGAGCATTATTGTAAGCCTAGAAGGAGAACATATATACCAAAGATATTTCATTATAATTATAACACAGTGAGAAAATGTGGGTTGAATTAATAAAAGAAAAGCTAGTATAAGTCCACTAAAAAATCAGTCATGTCACATTGACTTTATTTCTTCAGATGTGTTAAGAGAAAATGTCCTTGACATAAAGCTTCTTGATTTCAGTGGGTATGAATCCTCCAAAGGTATAATTTCGGATAAAACAATTGGAGAGTAGGGAGAAAAATGAGAGTGGTATTAAATATAAACAATAGTAAGAGTATGTATCTTTGTCATTCTAACTGTGTAACCTTATAAACATCACTAAATTTTTCTGGATCTGTTTTTGTTGGGAAAAAAAGCACTTAGGCATTTAACTCTGAGCTGATTTCCTACTCTAATATTCAAAGATTGAAAAGTTCTGGAAATTTGATATCAACATCTAAGGAGATTTTAGTAGACTGCAACAAGACCTTTTCTTAGTTTTGTACTGTTTGAGATTTTTATCTGAGACTTGGGTAAAAATATTGGAGGTCTGTTTATGAAATTCACGGATAACACACACCTGGATTGGGTAATTAAATGATATGGTAGAGAAATAGAATTTGAAAGAAGTCTTAAGAGATTAAAGCTTATTGATAGCTTTTTTACCCAAATGAAAATATATAGTGTAGCAGCAGTTTATATGTGTGAAAGAAGCAATAGTGACCTCAAATTTAGTATGAACCAACAGAGTAATATGAGTGTGTGTGTGTGTCAGTGAGAAAGAGAGAGAGGGGATTACACCATATTGTCACTATGTATCAATAGCCTTAAGAAAGTACAATTCTTATTAGCTACACAAATATTTATTGGTGAATATTTATGATTATTAAAAATTAAAAAAATTCAACAATAAGGAAAGGGTATGGTTGGATAAATTATAAAAATCATTCCAACAGATTGTTATAAAAACAAAAAAGTATTTATATATAAATATATATATTCATAAGAAAGAACATGATAGAATATTGAAATAAAAAATAAAAACAGGCTTACAACATAGTACACCTAGTATTAATTCATGTTTTATAAATAAATATGTATATGTAACAGGTTACCTCAGAATTCCAGTTGTATGTATAAAGGACATCTTTTCAGGTATAGACTGACAAGTGTACCAAGGGACAATGGCATGTAGTACTTCTAATAGATATTTGTCGGGTTTGAGATATTCAGCATCTATTTCTTATTCTTTTGGTAAGACTGATCCAGTTCCTTCTGGGGCCAGCTCAATCTCCAGCTCTAGTGGTTGGCATGTGACTCTAAGTATGTCAATTAGTAACTTTCATTTTCCTAAGATAATGATCAATACTAGAATGTCTGATTTCAATATTTACTGAAATCAGTAAAGGATAGATTTTAGTCTAATATGAACTTTCTGATTGAGGCTGGGAGACCATTTCCTTCCCTGAATTTGAACTTGGAAAGATGTTGGTTCACCCTATACAGTGAGCATCATTCCACTGGTATGACAGAGTTTGTCTGAAAGTGGAAATGATGGTGGAACTGAAGCTCAGATGTGCAGAGAGAATCTCGGTCCTGCCAGGAAGGGATGTCATAGGACGCAGCACCCAGTCAGGTCAGGGCTACTTGTCCACTCCTCAGAAACTTTTACCTGTGGCTGGTAAGGCTGGCAGCCAGGACAGTCATGCAGAAGGTGCACCTGACTCCAGGCCTCACAGAGAAGCTGGGGAGTTCCGCAGATGAGGTGGACCACATCGGGGCAGGATCTGCATGGCTCCAGCACTGGCTTTGAGCGGGCTCTGGCCTCCCAGACTGCAATCAGGGACTCAGGCTCCCTCAAAGCCAGTGACCAGGCAGGCAGTCTGAAACAGACCTGTCACAAAAAGCGATCAGGAGCTGAACACCTGCTACCCACAGCTGGAGGTCCCTAGCCCACAGCTAGGAAGTCCTGAAAGGTCGGCCTGTTGTTGAGGCCCCACCCCTTGCACTTTGATCTCTCTCTTCCCATGCACTTGACTTCTGTGTACCTTTCTCTTTAACATTTCTGTGGACACATCAGAAGCCTCTAGCTGACAGTTAATTCAGTGCCTGCTAGAGCCGCAGAGGAATAGAAAGTGAAGAGGCTCTCCCAGTTTCTGTTCTATTCTCTGCTTTCTTTGGTGTACAACTGGCTGTAGATGGGCAATTTGCTTTGTAAGTTTTGTTTGTCATTCTGCTGCTGTCCCTTGCCAGGTGTCTGTCCCCCAGTGGTTTTCCCTGTCAGTGGTAAGGAAGGCCTGCCTGACTAGGACCACCTTGCTGCTCCAACATCTGCCATAGGTCCTGGTCACAGGCTGTTCCTCCGGGATCCTGCACCTTTACCACCTGGCTTTTACATCCAGCAGAAGAGGTGGTATCCTCTCCCCAGACCACATGCTTCCCCTTGGGGATCCTCCCTTTGGTGAACTGGAAGGACCCTCCAAAGAAGCCCATACTCTCTGTTCAAAATTCCATGATGTTCTGACCCTTGAGAAGCATCAATATCCCTCCTCCAGGGCACATATTTTCTCTCCCTCATTCAAGGCTATGATGCTGTACCATCTAGTATCACTCTACTTCCTTGTTCAAAGGAGATGGAGGTGAAGGTCCAAGAAGATGCCCCAAAAGGGATGGCAAAGAACAAAGAGGATCACATTGAGACCAATGAACAGGATGATCAGAACAGCCCCCATAGCAGTGGGTATCGACCACTGACATCTAGATCCCTGAAGAACAAGGGAGTCCTCATTTCTCCCAAGTACAGTCCTGGGCCTCTGGACCTCTGGACCTCAATCTCAAGCACACATAAGACAGCTTGAGTGGGAACAACCAGATGTCTCCCATGGGCTCCTTCCCTGGGAAGGGTGATTGCCCCAGCATAAGGTGTAGGTCTAACTTTTCCTGCAGTCCAGCCAGCCAAAAGCAGCATCAGGTAACGCAGGTGTGCCATTGCCAAATGCCACATTTGATGCCACTAGCTACATCTAGCTGGCCATTGGTGAAAACCCACATATTCTCCTCATTGACACAGTCACTACTGTTGATGTTGGGGTTGCCACCAAGATGTTTAACACTGGGGATGGTAGCTCACTGCTTGCCCACACATCTGCAAGCCCATTTGTTGTGATGGGTCCTACAGCTCCCATGGATGGTGGGGACTATGGGGTCAGTATGTCCACCTTAGGTCCCACTCATTCACAGGTATCCAGGACATCAACATTACAGGTGGACTTAGGAAGTCACGAAACTGCTGGACATGGAAGCTGAGAAATGCCTGAGTTAAATGGCAAAGTGATCATTCTGTGTCTAAGAAGTGGAATGTGGGATGTGGAATACTGTACTATTTTTTCTTTCTTATTTTTTAATTTATCTCCTCTTCCTAATTTTTCTATATTGAACATAAATTACTTCTGTAATAATTAGGTCTTATTTTTTCATAAAATGGCAAAAAAAACCAGTCTGCATTAATTGAAAGATAATGTCCTGATCTAAGGAAACCTATCACTGGAAATAACAGCCACAGTCCAATCTTTGCTGATCAGCTACCTCTATACACAATTCTGATATCACACTTACAGGCAATGTTAATAAATTACAGGGAGAATAGGAGTAGGAAAAATGGCTTGACATCATCTCTATAAAAGAAGTATTTGAAAGATCTGAAGTGTGTAGCCTGGACAAGAGTCTTCTGAGTGGACAGAAGAGTACTAGACCTAGTACAAATAGATGCTTACTCTATTTTGTGAATAGCCATTATCCACAGATCTGGACACATTGCTGGAAGCAAATCCCAGGAGCTGGGAAACAAGCACAAAATTGTGTCTTATCTGCCTTCTTTTCTGGCTCGCCCTTTGCCCCTAGACTACTTATCCCTAAAAAATCTTCCTGTTCTTGCTCCCAACAACCTTCACCTCCAATCCACTTGACCCACCCCCTGCTTCTCATGTTTGTATTCCTCATTATCCTGCACTGTTCTAACACTAAGACTTTAAACCCTGGAATTCCAATGGCATTGTAAAACTTTCGAAACAAATGACCTATTGGTAACTCTAACCTAACATGGTTAAGACTAAATTCATTATCTTCTCATCCAAATGTGTTATCGTTTGGTTTTTCTTATTTGAGGTAACAGTGTCATCACTGGCCTGTTAACAAATGTTTAAAACCTCCGAGTCCTCACTCTCCCAACTTCAAATGCCCTTCCTTCAACATACCTCATACTCTTATTATCTGTTTTCTGGACTATAACAATAGTATTCTAATTTGACTCCTTACATCTGTCTTTAAACTGCAGGAAATGTTTCCCATTGCTCTCAGATAAGTCTTGCCATTGACTCACTGATCATTGTACTTACTCACTGAAAAGCCTTACTGGCTCCCTTTTTAACTAAATAGAATCTAAATCCTCTGGTTTGTTACAAAGCTGTTGACAAACTGATCCTAACCTGTCTTTTCCAGCATGATTTCCAACAACTTTTCCATATACCAGCACTCTGATTCAAACAATTTAGTCAACCCCAATAGCAGTGATGCTTTGTGGCCCGTCAACCTTCCTACCACTATTCTATTTACACATGTACTTCAAACACCGCCCCTGCCCTTAGCCTGCTTTCCTCTCTCCTCTTCTGAGTCAGAAAGGTAAATCTCCCCTTTCTCTCCTTTTATTCTTCCCCTGCCTCATATTTTCATAGGAATGTACAAAATTGGCTGATTCTTTAAAGTAAAAAGTACACAATATAGTGAGACATTACATTATACATCTTTGCATTAGTTGTTTACCTAAAGAATTGAAATATTTATTGAGCACCTCATATGTGCTAGGTGATGGGGGCAAGAGAACAAGAAGGGCTTGTTGCTATTGTCTCCCAGCTTATGTTAGCATGGAAGACTATTGATAAATTATTAATAAGTGGTTGGTTAATTAAAATTGTGATAAATCCAAAAAAGTACACTTTGCTATACAAATATACATAAACTGGGCATATAAATATAATATATAAAAATATTTTATAATTCAAAACACCCTTTTAAAATGGAGCCATATTCAGTCGAGCTTAAATATTTGCTAGCTCAGTAGAAACAGTTTTCCCTGCTGTAAACATGGCCTGACTGTCCTGAGTAAAGACAATAATATCTGAGGGACAAAATAGGAAACTTAATTCCTACTCCTGTGCAAGTATAACTGACTAGTTTCACTGCAAACCTAAGGCAGAAGTATAATACTGACTTTTTCTTCCTGTTATTCACTCTAGAGCAGCTATTTTCTGCTTTCACCGGTTGCATGCGGCCATCAATCATGGTCAGTAATGCCCAACAAAATAAGAAAAGCAAAAATATAAAGAGACAAGTGATTCATCACTAAGCCTGTTGCCAAATACCAGGGGAAAAGCCATTTGTGCCTTGGAACTGGCAGGCACAATAGCACATTATTCCCAAAGGATCTATAACTTGAAATTTCTCAATGGGCTGACTACCCTTCTCAGCCGGTAGCCTCCTATGCATGCACAGGCATGCAAACTTTTCAAATATACTTTTCCCCCAGTATCAGGACACTTCCTGGTATTTCTGTGATGAAAAAAACAAGGTTAGATTTTCACTTTTTGTTTTCTCCCACTGAAATAATGCCTCTCATTGTGACAGTTTAAAGCTCCCTGTGACTCTCTTAATTCTCTTCCTCAAACACAAGGCACCATCTACACGTTGGCACCTCTGACTGCAGGTATATGAGTACTGAGAATAACAAATTGCAGGCAATGATCGTCATAAGTGGAAGACAGAAGGCCACCATCACGGCCACTTTTATGATGTGGTGTGAGAGTGAAAGGGACACTTGGCCAGAAAGCAAGATTTTAATTAGAGACAGCCCCAGTGGGAATGAGACCACCTAACAAAATTGACCATACACAAAAGGTTACTAGGGAGAACCAGTATTTTATGGCCCTCAAGTGAAAGGAAAAGGCAGTGAACTAATACAAGCCACTGTTATTGTGTCTTAAATTAAATGCCATTTGCATGTCCTTAGGGACTATGAACACATTGTTCGTGTAGGAAATTTTCCGCAATGAGCCATGAATGTTGCTCTTGCAATGAGGGATAAAGGGGGAAATGCAGAAATAAAATATGCTTTTCCAGGCATTTTCCCCTTTTCCTGGGGGGAAGAAAAGAAATTTTGTGGCAAACATATTGGAGACATTGTTGAAGAACAGTTCCTCTTCATATAAAGGTTGCCTCTGTAAAGCTGCCAAGGTCAGTGCCCTGGCGGATTATCTGCCAAGTGAGTGCCAGTTGCGGGATCTGTACTGTGGCAGGCATGGAGGCAGGCTTCGCTCTCCCACCATCCTCATGAATCACCATTCTTTGCTCCTTTGTATCAGAGTTGCCACTTTTCCCACTCTCTGCCGCCCCTCTCGTTGGAGAGATCTCTTCCCTCACTTGTAAGCTGAATGTTCCATTGTTTCCCAGGAAGCCAGGCTTGCTGAATGTTGATTTCATAGAAGTCACACCAGAGAGGCAAACGGTAGTTTTCTAAGTAATCTACATAAAAAGTGACCTTAAAAGACACAAAGTGCTCTACTTGGCCAACGATGCATCATTTGTGTTATTTTAAAGGAGGGGAGGAATATGTGTGTATAAATATATATATGTGTATATAATATATATATTATATGTATAATATATATTATATATAGAGAGAGATTTTTTCCTTGATAGATACACATATACAGGGTCTGGCACAAGTAATGCCCCCTTTTTGTTATATAATCTTTTATTACAAAATCATAAGCATGTAATTCTGTAACATAACAATATCACACTCAAGCACACCATATGACATTTTAGGTAAAATGTTCAAATTAAAACTATAAATTATTACACCCATATTGTTACCCTACCAACCGCACTCAAGCAGGCGTTGCTTCTGTCAGACCCTGCATATGTTTATATGTTTTTGTCTTTTTTGGTCTTGACTTTTTTATCTAATGATTATTTTGTTTCTTTTATGAAGTTGCATGAGAAAAGTGTGTGTTCAAACTAGCTGTTCTAAGTTTTCAGTCTTTGTTCTACTATATTCAGACCATTTCATATCGAGTTTCTAGGGTATGATACGGTGGGGACTTATAGTTCATTTCTCTTATTTTAACATATAAGATACAAAGGACAATTAAACACATAAGTGTTCAATGAAAGATATTCTCCTAATCTATAAGATGTTTCCATTGTCATTTGAATATTCCATTACTTTCTGCAGTCCTCAAAAGTAAACATTTTTAGCATATGTAATTTCTAACTATGACCCTTTTGGCATTTACTCAAGTTATTTTATGCAGAGACTTCATGGGAATTTTAAAAGGATTAGGTAATCACTTGTAGTAAGCTGTATCTCTTTTACTCTAAACACTCCTTGAGGAGAACTGTCACTCACCTTCAGGTCATCTGTCGTTAAGATGTATTGAGGCTTGATTAAGTTCACGGGGCAAACACTGGATGACGGTTATTTACGATTTGTTTTATAAGACAGATGGGAAGATTTCAGACTATGTTTTGAATTATGTATGGTCATAGATACAACTATTTAAAACCATGGAAAACACAGAGATTGCTTATAATAAAAACCATCCTTTGTGGTGCCCAACTTTTTTGGCACTAAGGACCAGTTTTATGGAAGACAACTTTTCCACAGACAGGGGTGAGATATGAGTGATTCAAGCACATTATGTTCAGGCTCACCTACTGATATGCGGCCCGGTTCCTAACAGGCCCAGACAGGTACCAGCCCATGGCCCGGAGGTGGGGGACCCCTGCCTTAGTATATCTTAATATCAATTAATTGTCTATATTGTGCTAGCACAAAACTATGTCCAATTTTTCTCTCCCTGAGATCACACATCTTAATGCTGAATAAGTAAAACTACCAAATACTGTTCTATTTAATATGTTATATGTTTCCATATTTATGACAATTAAAAGAAACAATCATATTAAGCTAATTTTGCATGAGAGAGAAACATATTTGTTGAAAAATCCAATACTAGCTGACAACATGCTGCAAACCGTGATAAAGACATGTCCGTGGTACTGTGATTCCACTGTAGACGTTTTTCAGGAGTTATTCTTCATTTTCCCATTGTTTTCACTAACAAAACCAGTTGAAGTCATCAAAATTAAATTTAATAGGAAGTCTCAGAACTCAGAATCTGTAGTGGGAAAAAAAGACTCAGTGTGGCCTGCTTGTTCAGCTCAGCGCAGATTGACAAACAACTAAAAGCTGTTTGGCACCCTGGTAACAATCTTGGCAGAGATTTGGAAGATTGAATGGAAATGAATTCTTAATGACTTCCTACTATTTAGGTGGGGGCTTGTTCCAGCAGGAGATTGAGACACAGGAATTACAATTACAGAATGAGGGAATTGGGTACTTAAAAGACTTCTCCTCAGGATGAAAAAATAAGTCATTTTTCAGCAGACAGATATTCTTCCATTAATTAGATTTAAATGAAAAGCAAAGGAGTTCTTAATATACATTTAAAATATTAGTTTCCTTTGAACAACAAGCATTCATGTTGGTCTTCTGAGATAAGTTTAGACATTTAAAGACAATTACGCTTCCACCATGAACATTCTCAGGTCTAGGACATGAATTTCCCTTTCAGGGCAATTTCAATTGGAATTATATTGATATTTGATATTTGATTACAATGCTATGAATCTCTTGATGGTTACATTTTGAATTTTAAAGAGGTGATATATTGTGTACTAGATTAAGCAACCCTTGCCCACTCATACTTATTTTGGAAAGTATATATCAAATAAAAGTCTTTACCAATCATAAATTATAGAATGAGAATATCTTTCCTTTCATTATCATGTTTTTGCCTACATCAGACTAGTTATATACACCTCTATTATCCAATATGAAAGCCACTAGCCACCAGAGTCTACTGAGTATTTAAACTGTGGCTAGTTTGAATTGACTTGCAATATGAATATAAAATATCAGATTTTGAAGACATGTGAAAAAAGAATAAAAATATCTCAGTAAGGATTTTATGTTAATTATATGTTAAAATTATATTTTAGATATGTGGTATTAAATTATTACTTGCTTAATTTCACTTGCTTATGTTTACCTTTAAAAATGTGGCTGGCAGAACACTTAATATCATGTGCCTATTAGATAATGCTGGTATATATTGCTACAGTTAATATAGAAACAAATGTGAGAAAATCACTTTTGGGGGGGCCTAGTTCATTTTGTATGTTTTGTGCAGCCTACAGGGATATTTCATCTGGGAGAACATACAAGGATCATGTTAAGCAGAAATATTTGGCGTCCAAAAGAGGGCCCTCAAAATCAGCAGTACTGCTAGGCACACGAGGATAGACGGGTCCTTAATATGTGACGTGATGACATAGTAACTCACTTTTCCAAAATCCCAAAACAGAGAAGAGGCCTGGGGCCACAAGCACATCTGAAGACAAAATTTAATTTATTGTGTGGAAATATTCCTTTAAAATCTAACATACAAAACTACAGAATATTAAACTCATTATTTCTTACTTTTTTAGAAAGCTCTGTCTATTTCTGCATTCTAGAGGTTAAAATGGAGGAGTACAAGCACTTTCTGTTAGTCTGGTGCCCACACCATTAAATATTTGGCAAATTAGGTGAATCTTTTAAATAATTTGTCTTTTTTAGTTGAAACACCTCTCTATTTCCTTAGGCCTTTTATTGTCTTCAAAATCAAATCAACAGTCTCCCAATTCATGTCCTATATTTGTCTCTTTTTGTAAGGATGGACTTTGATTACTGATTACATTTTCTTTATAAATAAGTAAAAAACTAGCCAGTTGCTGGTTTATGTTCAGTCTAAAAGATGCGTGTAGTGTGATACATTTAGACTGACAGCTTCCCATCCTATTTAATCCATATCACAACTTTGTAGATAAGAATTGTCCTCATTTTACACATAAGAAAACGGAAGACAAGAGATAGGAAATAAGTTGTCCATGCTCACACAGCCTGTGTGAGAAGAAAAGATTTATCTGACTCCAGATTGATTTCCTTTAGTCACATAACTACATCGCCTTTCAGTGTATGAATTGTGTGCACCA
The DNA here is from genome assembly GCF_022682495.2 of Desmodus rotundus. NCBI lineage: Eukaryota > Metazoa > Chordata > Mammalia > Chiroptera > Phyllostomidae > Desmodus > Desmodus rotundus. Next base: position 68,980,601 of record NC_071392.1, read on the forward strand.
AAGCCAGATGGTGTATATGTTCTAAATATGGAAAACATTTCATCTGCCTAGTGAAAAGTGTGAACAAGGGAAGGACATGCTTAGTCATCCTTTAATACGAACATGTTGGATTGCACTAAAGACTCCATTTACTCAAACAGAACAAAAACCTTGACAAAAATATGTAGCTCAAACAAATGTGGCTTTTTAAAAGAATATAAATCTAAGAACCAGGAGAATATAATACAGTTAAAAAGCATGGAACTATAGGCAAGTTATCAACTTAAAAGTTTGTCTTTCCCTACAATTATAAAGTGATTTAGGAAGTATTATTACCTATAAATGTTTAAAATACATCTGACATACAAATAATGATGTATAAATTTCATATGATTTTTGTCTTCACATAGTCCTTTCATGCCCTTTTTTCTTTGAGAATTTCTACTAAAATTGCCTACAGAATGCATAAATTTTCATTTTCAGCCATGGAGCCCATCTGTTGTCTTGTACAAAGCCAGGAGCAATTAACAGAAAACACTAGGATGCAATTGCATTGGACTGAGTAGGGAATATGTCTAATCATTTCTGAATAATTTGCTCTTTTTAAACAGATATACCTGGCTTAATATAAATTGACAGCTTGTCTGTGCATGACACAATAAAATAATAAGTTCCACCTACAGACTAACACATTGCATTTTGGGTACTGAAAAAAGGCAACCAAATTTACTATTTAATTTTTTAATGTCAGGAAAAGAATTATGGCAACTTCTTACGAGATTGTATTAAATGTGTTTTAAAAGTGATATACATACTCTAATGTATATACATATTGGTCTAAATTAAAGAGTAAACTCCTTCTGGATGCTAAATTGTTTTCAGTAGTTTCATGTTTTTTACCTCCACTCTTCACCTTTTCCATCCTCTGCCACTAAATTATATGTTCCTTTAATATACAATCCGTGCCTTTGTTTATTTATTTTTAACCATCTGTGACATAAGAAATTTATATGTTTGATCTCTGCCCTGTGTTCCTGGCACAGAACTCCTAAAATCTAGGAATTTCCTGAGTGATAAAGGTGAGATAGACATCCTTTGTACTTATAAAAAGCCCTTTTTAATCATACCTGAGTTTATGCTAATGAGGTGACTTTTGAAGAATGTAAACTGATTGCCAGAGAAACCAAGCATGGGATTAAAGAGTGGAAATTTCAGCCCTCCTCCATACCTCCAGGGAGAGGAGAAGGGATGGAGATGGACGTAATCATCAATGGCCAGTGATTTAATCAGTCATGCCTCTGTAATCCATCCTCCGTAAAACCCCTATGGTGAAGGGTTAGTGAACTCACGAAAGTGCTCTGGGAAGGCGGCACACCGGGGAGGACATGGGAGCTCCATGCCCCTTCACCCTACCTTACGATTCCTCTGTTTGCTCCTCAGCTGTATCCTTAAAAAAACTTAGGTAGTAGTAATTAAAGCACTTTTCTTAGTTTGGGGAACTGTTCTAGCATCAAATGCCAGAAGGGGATTGTGGAAATCCCTGGTTTATAGCCAGTTGGTCAGAAGTACTGGAGGCCTGGACTTTAGATTGCTATCTGAAGTGGCACAATCTTGTAGGATTAAGCCCTTAACCTGTGGGGTCTGCACTAACTCTGGGTAGGTAGTGTCAAAAGTGGTGTGAGAAGAGAAACAGTTTTTTTTTCCCTTTTACTATCTCTATATGAATAAAAAACCTCCCTGCTAATGTTTAAATGAATATATATATATGAATGACTGAAGCAAAACACAAAAAATAAGAAAAATAGTGTAAAACCAAAATATGGAAGAGAATTTTAAATTATCCTAAACATTTTTATTTGTTTGTGTTTAGAAAACCATTCTCACTTTCTGTCCTTTTTATTGAATTAATTGGGGTATTATTGTTTAATAGAATTACACAGTTTTCAGGTGTACAATTCTATAATACACTTAATCCCTTCACTTTTTCAGCCAGCCCTGCAATCCCCCTTCCCTCTCCCCTCTAACAGGTGTCAGTCTGCTCTCTGTATATAGCAGTCTGTTTCTGTTGTTTATTAGTTTATTTTGTTCATTAAAGTTCATATATGAGTGAAATCATATAGTACTTGTTTTTCTCTGACTGGTATATTTAACTTAGCACAATGCTCTCTATGCTGTCACAAAGGGTAGGATTTCCTTCATTTTTTACAGCCAAGTAGTATTCCATTGTGTAAAGGTACCAAGCTTTTTGATCCACTCATCTAATGATGGACATTTGTGCTGCTTCCAAGTCTTAGCTATTGTTAATAATGCTGCAATGAAAATAGGAGTGCAAATATTCTTTCAAATTAGTGTTTCGGGTTTCTGTGGATATATTCCCAGAAGTGGAATTGCTAGGTCATAAAGCAATTCCTCTTTAATTTTTTTGAGGTAACTACATACTACTTTCCACAGTGGCTGTACGAATCTGCATTCCCATGAACAGTGCACAGGGGTTCCCTTTTCTCCACATCCTCACCAACACTTCCATTTGTGGATTTATTGAAGGTAGCCATTTTGACAGGCATGAGGTGTGATATCTCGTTGTGGTTTTAACTTGCATTTCTTTGATGATTAGTGATGTTGAGCACCTTTTCATATGTTTACTGGCCATCTGTATATCATCTTTGGAGAAGTGTCTTTTCAAGTCTTTTGCCAATTTTTAAATTGGATTCTTTGGGGTTTTGGTGTTGAATTTTTGAGTTTTTAAAAATAAATTTTGGATATTAATCCCTTATCAGATGTATCATTGGTGAATATGTTCACCCATTCAGTGGATTTTCTTTTTATTTTGTCCATGGTTTACTTTGCTGTGCAAAAACTTTTTAGTTTGATATAGTTTCATGTTTATTTTTCTTTCATTTTTGTTGCTTAAGGAAACATATCAGAAAAAAATACTGCTACCACAAATGTTCGAGATTTTACTGCCTGTGTTTTCTTCTAAGATTTTTATGGTTTTGAGTCTAACATTCAGGTCTTTGATCCATTTTGTGTTTATTCTTGATATGTTGTAAGAGAGTGGTCTAGTTTTATTTATTTATTTATTTTCTCATATCTGTCCAATTTTCCAAACACCATTTATGGATAAACTATCTTTACCACATTGTATGTTTTTGCCTCCATTGTTACATATTATTTGACTATGAAGGCATGGATTTATTTCTGGGCTCTGTATTCTGTTCCATTGATCTATATGTTTGTTTAGATGGCACTACCATGCTGTTTTGATTATTATGACTTTGTAGTATAGTTTGGTGTCAGGTAGTGTTATTGCTCCAACTTTGTTCTTTCTCAAGATTTCTGTGGCTATTTGGGACATTTTTGGTTACATATAAATTTTTGGAGTATTTGTACTACTTCTGTGAAATATGCCATTACTATCTTAATAGAAATTGTGTTTAATCTATAGATTGCTTTGGGTAGTATGGACATTTTAATGATTTAATTCTTCCTATCCATAAACACAGTATATGCTTTCACTTATTTGCATCTTATTCAATTTATTTCTTCGGTGTCATAATTTTCTGAGTACAGATCTTTTACATCTTCAGTTAAATTTATTCCTAGGTATTTTATTTTTTTGAAGCATTGTGAATATGATTATTTTCTCAGTTTCCTTTTCTTACAGTTTACTATTAGTATATAAAATGCAACTGATTTATGGATATTTATTTTGTACCTTCCTATTTTACTAAATTCACTTATCAGTTCTAGTAGGGTTTTTTTGTGTGTAAATTTTAGGGTTTTCTGTATAAAGTATCATGTCATCTGCAAAAAAAACCATGTTTACTTCTTCCTTTCCATTGGGGTACCTTTTATTTTTTCTTCTTATCTGATCACTGTGGCTAGGACTTCCAGTACTATGTTGAATAAGAGTGGTGAAAGTGGAAATTCCTGTATTGTTCTCAATCTTAAGGGAAACACTTGAAGTTTTTGCCCATTGAGTATAACGTTGGCTGTGTTTGTCATATATGACCTTTATTATGTTAAGAAATATTCCCTCTGTCCTCAATTTCCTGAGAGTTTTTTTTTTATCATAAATATCTGCTGAATTTTATTGAATGCTTTTTCTACATCTATTGATATGGTCATGAGATTTTTATTCTTCATTTGTTTATGTGGTATATCAGTTTTATCACATTGATTCACAGATATTGTACCAACCTTGCATCCCCCAAATAAATGACACTTGATCAGAGTGTATGATCTTTTTAACATTTTCCTGGATCCGGTTTGTTAATATTTTACTAAGGATTTTAGTTCTTAGAATGTACAGTAAAATTCACCTGTGGTTCATGTGGTTCATAACTTTTGTTTGTTGAAAGTTTTTTTTTTTTTTATTACTGTTCAACTTCATTGGTTGTAATCTGCCTATTCAGATTCTCAGATTCTTCCTAATTCTGTTTTGGAAGATTGCATATTTCTAGGAATTTATCCATTTCTTCCAGATTGTCCAATTTCTTCATTATATTTTCTTGCAATTCTTTGTATTTCTTTTTTTTTAATTTTTATTTATGTATTTTTAGAGAGAAGGGAAGGAAGGAAGAAAGAGAGGCAGAGAGACATTGATGTGCAAGAGATACATTGATCATTGCCTCTCCCATGTCCCCATATGGGGACCTGACCCATACCCCAGGCATGTGCCTTGATTGGGAATTGAACTGATGACATTTGGATTCACAGGCTGGCACTCAAGCCACTGAGCCACACCAGCCAGGGCCATAATTCTTTGTATTTGTTTTTGGTATCAGTTTTTATTTCTCCTCTTTCATTTTTTATTTTATTTATTTGAGTCCTCTCTCTCTCTCTCTCTCTCTCTCTCTTTTTTTTTCCTGACGAGTCTGGTTAAAGGTTTATTAATCTTGTTTATCTTTTCAAGGAACCAGATTTCATTTTCATGGATATTTCATATTGTTTATTTTAGACTATGATTTGTTTATTTCTGATTTTATCTTTATTTCTTATTTCCTTTCTACTTTCTTGGGGTTTTGCTTGTTATTTATTCTCTTTCAAGTTCCACAAAGTGTTAAGTTAGATTGCTTATTTTAGATCTTTCTTGTTCCTTAAAATAGGTTTGTAATGCTATTAATTTCCCTCTTAGGACTGCTTTTGATGTCTCCTATAGGTATTGGTTTGTCGTGTTCTTATTTTCTTTCTTTTTAAAAAGTGTTTAAAATTGTTTATTCTACTACATTTGTCCCAATTGTTTCCCCTTAAGCCCCCTCCACCCCACCATTCTCTCCCACAGTCAATCCCCTCTCTGTTGTCCATGTGTCTTTCATAAATGTTCTTTGACTAATCCCTTCCCTTTCTGTCCACCATTTCCCCCATCTCTCCACCCCTCCTACAGGTATCAGTCTGTTCCATGTTTCCACATCTTTGGTTCTATTCTTCTCATAGTTTATTTTGTTCATTGGATTCCAGTTATAAGTGGGGTCATATGGTATTTGTCTTTCACTGACTGGCTTATTTCACTTAGTGTAATAGTCTCCAGTTCTATCCATGCTATGGCAAAAGGCAGAAATTCCTTCTTTCTTTCTGTTGTGTAGTGTTCAATTGTGTAAATGTACCACAGTTTTTTAATCCAATCATCTACTGATAAACACTTAGATTGTGTCCAACTTGGCTATTGTAAATAGCACTGCTATGAACATAGGGGTGCATAATTTCTTTTGTATTGGTGTTTTAGGATTCTTATGATATATTCCCAGAAGTGAAATCACTAGGTCATATAGCAATTCCATTTTTAATTTTTAAGGACATTCTATACTGTTATCCACAATGGCTGCACCTGTCTGCATTGCAACCAACAGTGTTCTAGGGTTCCCTTTTCTCCACATCCTCACCAGAACTTGTTATTTTTTAATTTATTGATGATAGTCATTCTGATAGGTGTGAGGTGATCTCTCTTGGTGGTTTTAATTTGCAACTTTCTGATGGGTAATGATATTGAACATTTTTCATATGTCTATGGGCCATCTGAATGTCCCCCTTGGAGAAATGTCTATTGAGGTCCTTTGACCATTTTTTAATTGAGTTGTTAGTTTTCTTGATGTTGAGTCATATGAGTCCTTTAAATATTTTGGAAATTAAACCCTTGTCTGGGGTATCATTGGCAAATATGTTCTCCCACACAGTAGTTTCCCTTTTCATTTTGATGATGGTTTCTTTAGCTGCACAGAAGCTTTTTAATTTCATATAGTCCCATTTGTTTATTTTTTCCTTTACTTCCCTTGCTATAGGAGATATATTGGTAAAATATTGCTATGTGGGATGTCTGAAATTTTACTGCCTGTGTTTTCCACTAGAATTTTCATGGTATCATGACTTATATTTAAGTCCTTCATCCATTTTGGGTTTATTCTGATATATAGTGTAAGTTGGTGGTTTAATTTCATTTTTTTCCCATATACCAGTTCAGTTCTCCCAACACCATTTGTTGAAGAGACTGTTTTTACTCCATTGTATGCCCATGCCCTCTTTGTCAAATATTAATTGGCCATACAGACATGGATTTATTTCTGGGCTCTCTATTCTGTTCCATTGATCTACATGTCTGTTCTTATGGTACCAGACTGTATACTACAGTGGTATTGTAGTACCATTTAATATTAGGTACTGTGATGCCTCCAACTTTGTTCTTCTTTCTCAGGATTGTTGAGGCTATTTGGGGTCTTTCTTGGCTCCATATAAATTTTTGGAAAATTCGTTCTAGATATATGAAATGGTAAACACCCTTGGTATTTTAATAAGAATTGCTTTGAATCTATAGATGCTTTGTATAATATGAACATTTAATGATGTTAATTCTTCTAATCCATGAACATGATATATAAGGTCTGTCCAGAAAGTATCCAGCTATGTAAGATGAAAAATAGAGACATTTATTGAAGAAGATATAAGATACAAGAAACATTATACATAGGGTAATGACACCTCAGTCCCCTTCAAAGTAGCACCGTGGGGCCTCACACAGTACTCCTAGCATCTCTTCAACTGTTCAAAATACTCTGCAAAATCTTTTGTTGGAATCTCCATCAGCTGCCTCATTGTATTTTCCTGAATCTCATCTGTGATCTGAAATGTCTTCCCTTTCAAAGGTGATCTTAGTTTTGGGAAAAGCCAGAAGTCAAAGGGCACCAAATCTTGGCTGTAGGGGGCTGATTCACCTAGGTGATTTGATGTTTTGCCAAAAAAGCCTACAAAAAAAAGTGGTACATGAGCAGGTATGTCGTCATGATGAAGCTGTTGTTTTTGTCATATTGCATCTCTCACACAATGAAGAACACTGAGGTAGTACTCATTATTTGTTTGGCTTATAAGGGCATACTCTTGATGAACAACAAAAAATACAGTTAATATGGTCTTGTACATGCTGTGACTTTGCCACACTTTCTTCAGGTGTAGAGCACCAGGCGACTTCCATTGGGGTGACTGGACCCACGTTTCTGAATCAGTCATAGACCCACGATTCATCTCTGGTTATGACCTTCTTGGGGAAATCTTCTTCTTTGGTAGTGGTTTGAATCAAGTCATTAACAACTGCAGCGTGATGCTCCTTCTGCTCTGGTAGCAGAAACTATGGAATTAATTTTGCCATGACATGTTTTATGCCAAATCCTGCATCAAAATCTTGGACACAGTACTTTTTGTAATGCCCAGATCAGCTTCTAGTTCTGACACTATCAGTTGCCAATCTTAGTTGATTGCAGCTGGTACACATTCAACATTCTCAGGAGTTCTGCTTATTGTAGGCCTTACAGAACATGGATGATTTTCAACAGGTGCTTGACCATATTTGAAGCATTTGTGCCACAATTTACTTGCACTGCACTCATTTCATCATCCCTGTAAACCTTCTGAATCATTCGAATAGTTTCTGTGAAGGACTGTTCAAGCTTAACACAAAATTTGATTCAGATATTTTGCTCTACTTGTTCAGTCATTTTGAATGCTATGGCCACAGAGTACACATGCTCACTCAATGGCGTTGTCTACCACCCTTACTGACTAGTACAGTGAAAACATCATTGTTCATTCATGTGCATTCCAGTCCACTCTCTGCTGCCAGTTTACATTAATGTCACTCAAACTGTTCTCATTATATTAACAATGGCTGGACTTTTTCCTTACAGACCTTCTATACTTTCATTTATTTGTATTTTACTCAACTTCTTTCTTCAGTGTTCCACAGTTTTCTGAGAAGTCTTTTACATCCTTAGTTAAATTTATTCCTGGGTACTTAATTTTTCTTGTTGCTTAAGTAAATGTGATGTTTCTTAGTTTCTCTTTCTGATAATTCATTGTTGGTGTACAAGAATGCCATAATTTCTGAATATTGACTTTGTATCCCACCACTTTGCCAAATTCAATTATTTGGTCAACTAGTTTTTTGGTGGAGACTATATGGTTTTCTATATACACTATCATGTCATCTGCAAATGATAGTTTTCCTTCCTCCTTTCCAATTTGGATGCCTTTTATTTCTTTTTCTTGCCTGATCACTGTGTCCAGGATTTTCAATACTATGTATGTTGAATAGAAGTGGGGAAAGCAAATATCCTTGTCTTGTTCCTGAGCTTAGTGGGAAAGCTTTTAGTTTTTGCCCATTGAGTATGATGTTGCCTGTAAGTTTCCTATATATGGCCTTTATTATGTTGAGGTATGCTGCCTCTACTCCCACTTTGCTGAGTTTTTTTTACCATAAATGGGCACTGTAGCTTATAAAAATGCTTTTTCTGCATCTATTGATATGATCATGTGATTTTCATCTTTCCTTTTGTTTATATGATGAATTACATTTACTGATTTGCAAATATTGTACCATCCTTGCATCCCTGGGATGAATCCCACTTGATCATGGTGTATGATCTTTTTAATGTATTCTCGGATGCAGTTTGCCTATATTTTATTGAAGATTTTAGCATGTATGTTCATCAGCAATATTGGCCTGAAGTTTTCTTTGTTGTGTCGGTATCTGGTTTTGGGATTAGGATGATGCCAGCCTCATTGAAAGAGTTTGGGAGTCTTCCCTCTTCTTGGATTTTTTGGAAAAGTCTGTGAAGGATAGGGGTTAGCTCTTCCTTAAATGTTTTGTATAATTCTCCTGTGAAACCACCCAGTCCAGGGCTTTTGTGTGCTGGGTGTTCTTTGATTACTGCTTCAATTTCACCAGCTGTTATTGGTCTGTTCAGGCTTTCTGCTTCTTCTTCATTGAGTTTTGGAAGATTATATGTTTCTAGAAATTTGTCCATTTCACCTAGGTTGTCAAATTTCTTGGTATATAGTTGTTCGTGGTAATTTCTTACAATCCTTTGCGTTCCTGTGGTATCAGTTGTAATTGATACCACAGAAATGATACCACAGTTGTAAATGAAAGGAGACCTCTTTCATTTCTGATTTTATTTATTTAGGTTCTCTCTCTTTTTTTTCTTCATGGGCCTGCTTAAAGGCTTGTTGATTTTACTTGTTTTTTCAGAGAATCAGCTCCTGGATTTATTTACCCTTTGAATTGTTCTTTTAGTTTCTGTGTCATTTAATTCAGCTCTGATCTTGGTTATTTCCTTCCTTCTACTTGCTCTGGGCTGTCTTTATTGTTGTTCCTCCAGTTTTTGTAGATGTAGTGTTAGGTTGCTTATTTCAAATCTTTCTATCTTTTTTTAGGTAGGCCTGTTTCTCTATGAACTTCCCTCTCAGGACTGCCTTCGTTGTGCCCCACAGGTTTTTCACTGTTGTATGTTCATTTTCATTTGTTTCCAGAATCTTTTTTTATTTCTTCCTTGATCTCATTATTAACCCATTCATTGTTTAATAGTCTGCTATTCAATCTCCATGAATTTGAATGTTTTTGAAATTTTTTCTTGAGGTTAGTTTCTAGTTTAAAGTCCTTGTGGCCTGAGAAAATGCTTGATATAATTTATATTTTCCTGAATTTGTTGAGGCTTGTTTGGTGTCCTGCCATGTGGTCTATCTTTGAAAATGTTCCACGTGCATTTGAAAAGAGTGTGTACTTTGCTTCTTTGGGATAAAAGGTTCTATAGATATAAGTTAAGTCCATTTGATCCAGAGCATTGTTTCATGCCACAATATCCTTGTTGATATTTTATTTTGAAGACCTATCCTATCCAATTTTGACAGGGGGTGTTAAAATCCCCTAGTATAAGTGTGTTGCTGTCTGTATCTTTCTTGAAGTCCTCCAAGATTTTCCTTTTGTATTTGGGTGCTCCTATTTTGGGTGCATATATGTTTTTAATGGTTATGTCTTCTTGATAGATCCTTATTTTGAGTATTATGAAGTGTCCTTCTATTTCTCTTTCTACAGCCTTTGTTCTGAAGTCTATGTTGACTGACATAAGTATTGCTAACCCCAGCTTTTTTTTCCTATTAATTTTCCTGGCATATTTTTTTCTAACCCTTCACTTTCAGTCTGTATAGGTCTTTTGTTCTTGGCAGGTCTCTTGTAGGCAGCATATGTATGTGTCATGTTTTCTTATCCATGCAGCTACCCTATATCTTTTGACTGGAGCATTTAATCCAGTAACATATAAGGATATTATTGATAGGTACTTATTCATTTTGCCCCCTTTGTACCTGTGCTCCTCTCTCTCTCTCACTCTTTTTCTTCCTGTTCTTAAAGCAATATTTGAGCATGGCTTGCAGTGCTAGTTTGGTGGAGGTATATTGTTTGAGTCTATTTTTGTCTGTGAAACTCCTTATTTCACCTTTCATTTTAATTGATACTCTTAATAGGTAGACTCATTTTGGTTGCAGGCTTTTTTTTTTTTTTCCATTACTTGGAATATTTCTTGCTGTTCCCTTCTAGTTTGCAGTGTTTCTGTGGAGAAATCAGCTGATAGCCTTATCAGAGCTCCCTTTTACGCTACCTCCTGTTTGTCCCTTGCTGCCTTTAAGATTCTTTCTTTTTCTTTAAATTTTGCCATTTTAATTATGATGTGGCTTGGAGTACACCTCTTTGGGTTCATCTTGATTGGGATCCTCTGTGCTTCCTGAACTTGCATGGCTTTTCACCTCTCCAGGTTAGGGAAGTTTTCTGTCATTATTTTTTCAAACAGGGTTTCTATCCTTTGCTCCTTTTCTTCTCTTTCTGGTATTCTTACAATTCAAATGTTGTTGCATTTCATGTAGTCCTGCAGTACTCTTAAGCTATCTTCATACTTTTTTAGTCTTTTTTCATGCAGCTGCTCTACCTGGGTATTTCTTCTACCTTGTCTTCCAGCTCACTAATTCGGTCCTCTGCTTCATCCAGTTTGATTGTAATTCCTTCTAGTGTATTTTTTTATTACAGATATTCTATTCTTCATGTCTTCCCAGTTCTTGTTTATAGTTTCTATTTACTTTTTCTTACTGTTGTAGTTCCCACTCAATTCCTTGTAGCTGTCTGTGAGTTCCTTGAGCATCCTTATAACTGTTTTTTTTTTTAATTCTATATCTCATAGTTTGCTTCCCTTCTTTTCATTTAGTTCTTTTACTGGAGAATCTTCCATTCCTCTTGATTGTGGGCTCTTTGTTTCCCCACTTTAGGTGGCTCTTTTTGTTTGTTTCTGCAATTCCAGATGCTTTGCTTTGCCAGTTGTCTTTGTGGGGTGAATTTCTGTGGAAGAGGTTCTGTGGGATTCAGTGGTGTGGTCTCTTTGATCTCCTTGTCTGGATGCTCTAGGGTTGCCCTTTCTTCCATTTGTGTGGGCTCTCCTGTTGTTCTTGTCCTTTACCTGTTGGTGGCTCCTTTGTTGGTGGGTTGCCCCCTCTTGTGGGTTTACTGGTAGTCACAGTTCCCACTTTGTCTTGTACGCTGTTGTACAGGTGTTGGTTAACAAACCAGTATTACCAGACAACCAAACCTATGCCAGCAAAAAGAAGTCCCCTAGCACATCAGAAATCTCTGCTGCAATTGAACTAAGATTAGTAAAGTTGAAGAAAGATTGCAGATAGTATAAGATATGACAAAGGGAATATGAGATGACTAAAAGGAGGGAAAATGTTGTTGTGTGGTAAGAGGGAAGAGAATTGATAACAGTTGGGATATAGCCAAGATGAAGAAATGGAGAGAGCAAAATTTACAACATAAGTAAAACACTAAAGGGCAATGGGAAAAGTGGGGTAGGAAGAGGGAAGAGTATACTATGAGGTTTGAAGCAAAATTGAAAAGGTATGGGATCAACAGGAGCAAATTTGCAGAAAAAAAAACACAGCAGGGTTAATAGCAAGGACAGCAGAATGAAGTTTAATAAAGGTGGAATGGGAATAAGAATATTGTAGCAAAGTGGAAAGTGAATATGAGATGTCTACAGTAAAGAAAAATGACTTTGAGAGGATGAGGGAGCAAACAAATGAGAGTAAGGAGTAAAGCCCAGGTGGACAGAGGGGGAAAAGAAGAAGAAAAAAAAAAGGTAGAGAGAAAACAATGAAATAAAATTCCTCAGTCAAATGATCAGGGTCAGGGGGAAGGCAAAATGGAATGAGACAGTGGGAGAGTATTCTATGGGATTTAAAGTACAAACAAGTAGTGAACAAATAGGAGTTCCTTTGGATAAATATAGCAGTAACCATGATATTTCACCTAACTAGCCACTAAAAGGTGAAAAAGAAATAAGATTCTTGTTAGAAGACAAAAAGAATGTGAGTTGACTCAAGAAAGAAGAGTGTTTATGCGAGGTTAGATGGAGAAGAAATAGTGAGAGTAAGAGATAGAAACTTGGCGTAGTGTGAGAGAAAATAAAGTTAACCACAACAGTGATAAAGCTCAGGAAGATGGCATAATGGATTAAGACCAGGGAAGGGTGCTGTGTGGGATTTGGAATAACAATAGTACAATAGAAATATATAATCTGAATAAAAATAATAAACAGTAAAAGACCAAGAGTATTGTCTTATTGGGAATATGAATGAAGTGAAAGAAAAAAGTTAAAATGCAATCTGAAAGGGAGAATAAAAAACAACAAATAAACAATACAAACAAGCAAAACAACAACAAAACACCGTAAATAAATGGAAAGAAGAAAAATTAAAAAAAAATACATGCAAGCTCTGAAAGATAGCAAAGTGAAATTTGTCTCAGCTGTTGGTGTTCACCTTCTGAGTTCTTTCTGGATCCATCTCTGACTTTCTCATAGCTACAGATCTTAATGTATTACTTTTGAAAAAAATAAAAATAAAAAATAAAACCTCCTACTGATTTTAAACCTGCTAAGCTGTTTTTTCAGGTCTTCCTGAATCCTGCAGGCAGAGGAGGGTTGGGTTCCGTTTCTTTCCTTTCCTGTGGTCCCACAAGGATGGGGGCTCAGTCTGAGCTACAGTAATCACAGGTGCCCAGTTTCCAGCCCACGTCCTCAGGGCACTGTGCAGCTGCACTGTCTACTCTGCGCACTTGTGCCAGGCCAGCACTGATAATCTACCTCATTTTGCAACCCTTTGATCAGTCCGTGAGGTGCACTGACTGGGAACAAATCTTGCCTACCCTCCTCCCTCTTTGTTGGCCTGGCCTCTGCGCAGGCACAAGGTCCCTGCCTGGTGGCTCACTTCCCCTACTGAAAAAATTCTCTCCGGGCACTGCTGCCTCCCTGACCCTCTGCTGTCCCCCTTTGATCAATAGGTGAGGTGCCCGGAGTGGGAGCAAATTGCACCTACACTCCTCCCTCTTCAATGGCCAGGCTGCTGTGTGTGTGAGGTCCGTGTGCACAGGAAGTCCCTGCACAGTGACTTGGTTCCCCTTTTGCAAAATGTTCCCTTGGGTGCTGCCTGCTGCTCCTAACAAGCACGGCTTTCCACACAGTCCAACTCCTTGACCAGTCCAGAGTTTGTCTGGGTCATGGCCAGTCACAGCCCGTTTCTTCTCCCAGCCCCAGGTGTCACCTGGCTCCCCAATTTCTCTGGTACTGTCCCAGCCAGCGACTGCTGTTCCAGCTGGGGTAGCTGCTGGCTATGTGTCACTTACTGCCTTTTTATCCCCCCAGCAACTTCCTGTGTCCAGGCCTCTCCTGGCATGGGTCTGGGACTTTCCCCACTCTGGGAGGGGAGGGAGCTGCTAGGCCACTATCACTGACCTGGCTCTCTTCCAATTCTCCTGCTGTAGCCCTGGGCTCCTGCACAAGGCCCAGGGATCTTCCCGTCAGCCTAAAACATCTCCTTATCTCCTGTTTCTAAGTGTCCTCTGCAACCTTTGGCTTCCAAACATTATATCAGCTGGTATTCTGTTGGCTATTCTCTCTGTTCTTCAGAAGATTGGCTAGGTGTCCCAGTTGTGTGCAGGAGCAAGTGGGCTCAGCTCCCACCTGCATCACCGCCATCTTCCTTCAAGTTCTCTTGAAAATTGAGAAGTGTTATATTCTGTAATAATGGTTATATTTATAATTATGCCTTAATATATTAAACATCTTTTTCTATTTGGGCAACATATTTCTAAATTTCTTTCTTAAAAATATTAATATATTTTATTTGAACTCCTTATCCACCTGATTCTAGGTAATTTTAATATCTTAACATCTTTTAGTTTTTCCTTTTGTGCTGATATATTTATACCTACATTAACTGATTTAACAGACTTTTCTTATTTTTCAATTACAGTTTACATTGAACATTGTTTCGTATTAGTTTCAGGTATATGGCATAGTGGCTAGACAATCACATACATTACAAAGTAGTCTCCCTGATATTTCAAGAACCCATCTGGCATAGTTACTACAATATTATTGGCTGTATTCCTTATACCATAGTTTACATCCCTGTGATGATTTTGTTACTATCAATTTGTACTTCTTAATCCCTTCCCCTTTTTCACTCAGCCCTCCAACTCTTCTCTGCTACCATCAGTCTTTAACAGACATTTTTTATCTTCAGCTAATAAAATAAGGAAATCGATGCATTTGCAGTCCCTCCCATTTTCTTTCTCAATTGCCTCCTAATTTTTTATGTTACTTCCTTCCCTGCTTTCTAATTTTTAGTTTTATTATGTAAAACTACATAGTTTTATTATGTAATGGTTATCAATACTGGCTGTCCATTAAAGTCAACTGTGGAGCTTTTGAAAAATATCAATGACTGGGAGAACCAAGATGGAGGCGTAGGTAGACACACTGCGCCTCCTCACACAACCAGAATTGACAGAAAATCAAATGGCGAGGAAGTCTGACACCAAGGAGATAAAAAATAAACATTCATCCAGACCAATAGGAGGGGCGGAGACAGGCACTCGCGGGGCAGAGAAGACTCACGTTGCTTTGGCAGGACTGAGACTGGTGACCGAGACTCACAGAGTGTGGGACGAACAGGGCAGGCAGTCTGACCACTAGCAGAACCTGCAGCCCTACATTCCAGCACAGATAAACCAAAGGAGCCGGACTCAGAGTGGAGGGGAAAGAGGCAGGCAGAGTGGCGGGGAGCACCCCGTGGCCCCACATTTGCGCACAGATAAACCGGGACGAGCAGCGGGGAATGAAGCAGACCACGCAACCCAGGGCTCCAGAGCAGGGAAATAAAGCCTCAAACCTCTGATTGAAAACACCCGTGGGGGTTGGGGAGGTAGCAGGAGAAACTCCCAGCCTCACAGGAGAGGTTGTTGGAGAGACCCACAGGGGCCTAGAGCATGCACAAGCCCATCCACTCGGGAACCAGCACCAGAGGGGCCCAATTTGATTGTGGGTAGTGGAGGGAGTGACTGAAATCCGGTGGAGAGTGGAGCGGGTGCCATTGCTCCCTCTCGGCCTCTCTCCCATGTACAGCGTCACAGCGCAGTGACCAGCCTTACCCCACCCTAGTGAACACCTAAGGCTCCGCCCCTTTAAGTAACAGACACGCCAAGACAAAAAAAAAATAAAAAATGGCCCAAATGACAGAACACTTCAAAGCTCCAGAAATAATTCAACTAAGCGAGGAAGAGATAGCCAACCTATCAGATACACACTTCAAAACACTGGTAATCAAGACGCTCACAAAATTGGTTGAATTTGGTCACAAATTAGATGAAAAAATGAAGGCTATGCTAAGAGAAACAAAGGAAAATGGACAGGGAACCAATAGTGATGGGAAGGAAACTGGGACTCAAATCAACGATGTGGACCAGAAGGAAGAAAGAAACATCCAACCAGAAAAGAATGAAGAAACAAGAATTCAGAAAAATGAGGAGAGGCTTAGGAACCTCCAGGACATCTTGAAACGTTCCAACATCCTAATTATAGGGGTGCCAGAAGGAGAAGAGGAAGAACAAAAAACTGAAAACTTATTTGAACAAATAATGAAGGAGAACTTCCCTAATCTGGCAAATGAAATAGACTTCCAGGAAGTCCAGGAAGCTCAGAGAGTCCCAAAGAAGCTGGACCCAAGGAGGAACACACCAAGGCACATCATAATTACATTACCCAAGATTAAGCAGAAGTTGAGAATCTTAGAAGCAGCAAGAGAAAAGGACACAGTTACCTACAAAGGGATTCCCATAAGACTGTCAGCCAATTTCTCCAAAGAGACCTTACAGGCAAGAAGGGGCTGGCAAGAAGTATTCCAAGTCATGAAAGGCAAGGACCTACATCCAAGATTACTGTATCCAGCAAAGCTATCATTTAGAATGGAAGGGCAGATAAAGTGCTTCTCAGATAAGGTCAAGTTAAAGAAGTTCATCGTCACCAAGCCCTTATTATATGAAATGTTAAAGGGACTTATCTAAGAAAAAGAAGATAAAAAATATGAACAGTAAAAATGACAGCAAACTCACAATTAACAACCACACCTAAAACAAAAACAAAAGCAAACTAAGCAAACAACTAGAACAGGAACAGAACCACAGAAATGGAGATCACATGGAGGGTTATCAATAAGGGAGCAGGAGGGGGAGAGTGGGGGGAAAGGTACAGAGAATAAGTAACATAAATGATAGGTGGAAAATAGACAGGGGGAGGGTAAGAATAGTGTAGGAAATGTGGAAGCCAAAGAACTTATAAATATGACCCATGGACATGAACTATAGGGGGGGAATGTGAGAGGGAGGGGGTGGGCAGGATGGAGTTGAGTGAAGGGGCGGAAATGGGACAACTGTAAGGGCATAATCAATAAATATATTTTAAAAAATCAAAAAAAAGGAAAGATATCAATGACTGGGCTCCAGCCCAGAACTGTTAATGACAAATCTATGGGCATGTGTTTGGGGCACTGGTGTGTTTTCCACAGATGTTTTAATGTGAAGTCAGCTCTGAGCACTGCTGATTCACATAATGATTTTATGTTACCATTTCTATTCATTCTGAGCTCAGTTTCCAACATCTGATGTCTCACCATTTCTTTCCATTACTTTTCCACAAAAAAGGCAAATGCTTCAGTAAGTTTTTTTCATAATTTCTCCTTTTCTCCTTTTCTCCATGATGAAAGTCTGACAATTTTTCTACTGTTTCATAGCAACATATTCTGGTTAGAGTTTTGCTTTTGTGAATTTCCTTTCCACTTTTTCAATTTTCTTATATCTCCAACTTA
This sequence comes from Desmodus rotundus, assembly GCF_022682495.2. Taxonomy (NCBI): domain Eukaryota; kingdom Metazoa; phylum Chordata; class Mammalia; order Chiroptera; family Phyllostomidae; genus Desmodus; species Desmodus rotundus. Next base: position 68,998,088 of record NC_071392.1, read on the forward strand.
ACCCTGTGCTGCCTCTTCTTTGTTTCATATTTTAAGAAGGTGAGTTTTTTTCCTGGGAAAGAGAATTCCATTGAGACAAAGCTTCATGAGCATACAATATGAACAGTCACACAGGTCGTTTGCACAGGTTGGCTTTATGCTTGGTTTAATGCTCTGCTGTCACTGTACTAAAATGTTTAATAATTTTCCCCAAATCTCTTCCACATTTTCAGTTTGTCCTGGGCTGTGCAAATTATCTAGTCAGTCCACATTGAGGAGAGAGAATGGGAGTGTTTTAGGTTAGCAAGAATTTTCTTTGTGACCCAGTGGAGATGGGGCTTTTTGTAATACTCACCCTCCCTCTGTGGCTGGAGAGCCCTGCTTCCTAGAAATGTTGCTTTTCATTGTGTGGTACCTGGTTCAGCCTTGGCCCCTCCAACTCTTGGAAGAAAATCAGACAAAAAGAAGGTCATGGAAACAGATCATAGAGCACATTTCAATAGCTGCAGATGGGGACTTAGAACAGGGTAAGTTTTTGATGACTTTGTGAGGTCAGCATTTGCGAGGTCCTGCTCCCTACCCCTGCTCGGGGTACTGCTTCACAGCCCTTTCACCAGTGTGGGGACATAGAAGTTTTGTGGCTGCCTAATTTTACAAAAAAAAAAAAAAAAAAACCCTGATATTTGTAGTTTTAGTTTTTATTCTCCATGTTGCATTTGAATGGTTTTTTAGGAGAAGAAAAAGGAAAATACCTAAATTTACATGGCTATGTTTAAAAGTATATCAACTTTATGTGTTTTTATGTTTTACATATATCTTCTGTAGGCAACATGTAACCCAACAATCTCTAATTTTTATCTCTGTAAGTGGAAGTAAAGTGGAGGTTAATGCACTTAAATTTATTTGTACTGATATGTTTAACCTCCTTAATTTGTATAATTACTAATATAAATACTGGTATGTATCTATATATTTATATATGTGTATATGTATATGTCTGTGTATATGTGTGTATATGTGTATCTCCATCATTTCTTTCTTGTCTTCTAGTGGCATTTTTAATTGCATTTTTCTCCCTTTGCTAACTTGGATTTTATATACTTTCTTTTTATCATTAATGGTTATTCTAAAAAATGTCTTTAACTGGATCATAATGAACAGAGGAAAAAAGCAAACAAAATATAACCAAAGACATTGAAGTAAGAACAATCTAACAATAGCCAGGGGGGAGTGGGGATGGGACAGTGAGGAGAGGGGATTACAGGAACTACTATAAAGGACACATGGACAAAATCAAGGGAGAGGGTGGAGGTGGGGGAGGGAGGTGGGTTCGGCTGGGGTGGGGTGGAGGGATGGGGAGAAAAGGCACACAACTGTAAGTGAATAACAATAAAAATTTTTAAAAAATAACATGCATATTTAATTTAACAAGGTCAAATTTAGTCAATGCCTACCTTCTTTTTGACATACACTTAATCCGTAGGACTTTAACTGCTATAGCACAATTTCTATCTAACATAACATTTTTGTCCAGAACAAGTTTTCTCTATTTATTTATTAACCCCACAAATTAGACATAATTATAGTTGATAACTTGTGATTAACCCACCCGTTTTTAAATTTTTTAGCCTTTTATTCCTATTTGCCTCTCAGACTTTCTTTAGTCTGAGATAGTGTTATTTTTTTTCTTCTTTGTAGTATTTTCTCTTAAAAATGTATACTTGTAAGAAACTCCTTTTGTGGGCTTTTATTTATTTTTTGATAAGTATTTTTATTTTTTAATCATTTTTATTAATGTTTGAATACGGGTTTCTCCATTTTCCCACCACCAATTTCCTCTGCCCCACCCACCGATTACAGTTGACACTCACTATTACATTAGTTTCAGCTGCACAGCACAGTGGTTAGGCATTTGTATAACATACGAAGTGATCCCCTGGACTGTACAATAATATACTCTCTTTGGGTTGCTTGACACATCTTTCTCAATATTGAGAGATAGTTTGCCAAGTACACGATTCTAGGTTGATAGTTAATTTATCTAAGCTCTATTAATGTATTACTTTATTATCTTGTTTTTAAAAAATATTATAATAAATATTGCTCCTTAGTACTTATCACCTAGGAAATTACAGGGTTTTAGGAGCTGTGTGCCGGTAGGAATGATGGGTGAAGACCACGATTTATGTAAAGATTTTATGTAATCTTTATTGCATTTTTTTCCATTACCATTTATCCTACTTATATCCCCTCCCCCCCAGAAATCACCACATTGTTTTATATGTCCATGAGTCCTTTTTCCTTTTTGTTTAATCCCTCCATCCCCTAACCTCCCCCCCACCACTGTCATCCTGCTTTCTTATTTATGGGTCTGTCTCTGTTTTGCTTGTTAGTTCAATTTGTCCTTTAGATTCTACATATGAGTGAAATCATATGATATTTTTCTTTCTCTGACTGGCTTATTTCACTTAGTATAATGTTCTCCAGGCCCATCTATACTGTTGCAAAAGATAAAATTTTCTTTTTTTATGGCTGAGTAGTGTTCCATTGTGTAAATGTCCCACAGTTCTTCTATCCAGTCACCTATCGACTGACACTTTGGCTGCTTCCATATCTTGCAATTGTAAATAGCACTTCAATGAACATAGGAGTGCTTATGTTCTTTTGAATTAGTGTTTTGGGTTCCTTCAGATATATTCTCAGAAGTGGGAGAGCTAAGTCAAATGGCAGAGCCATTTTTAGTTTTTTCAGGTACTTCACGTGTCTCCATACTGCTTTCCACAGTGGCTGCACCAATTTGCATTCCCACCAACAGTTCAAAAAGGTTCCCCTTTCTCCACATCCTCACCAGCACTTGTTTGTTGAGTTATTCATGATGGCCATTCTGAGAGGCGTGAGATGATTGGCCATCTGTATGTCTTCTTTAGAGAGGTATCTATTCAGCTTCTTAGCCCATTTTTTTAAATTGGGTGGTTTGTTTTTTGGTGTTGAGTTTTGTAAGTACTTTATAAATTTTAGATATTAACCCCTTATCAGATGTATAGGTTAATATATCATCTCATCTGTGGGTTGTCTTTTTGTTTTGTTATGATTTCCATTGCTGTGCAAAAATCTTTTAGTTCGATGTAATCCCATTTGTTTATTTTTTTCTTTTGTTTCCCTTGCTTGGGAAGATACATCTGATAAAAAAATTGCTATGAGCAATTCCCAAGATTTTGTTGCCTATGTTTTCTTCTAGGATTTTTATGGTTTTCGGTCTAACACTTAAGTCTTTGATCCATTTTGAATTTATCTTGTGTGTGGTGTAAGAAGGTGGTCTAGTTTCATTTTGCTGCATGAACTGTCCTATTTTTCCAACACTATTTATTGAATAACCTATCTTTAGCCCATTGTTTGTGCTTGCTTCCACTGTTGAAAATTAATTGACTATGAAGGTGTGGGTTTATTCTGGGCCTTCTTTTGGTTTTTATTTTTGCTTCTTGAGAAACTGCAGTGTCATTACACTATGGACAAGCTAACTCCAGTGATTTTGTTAATGTCTTCTCTTTATCTGTGGAGTTTCTCAGTTTACTAAGAATGTTATGAATTGGATTTATTTTTCATTTATACTCATTGGACTTGAGATTCTTTCTGAACCTGAGAATTCAGGTCTTTCTTCAATTCTGGGAATTCTCTGCCCCCCTTTCTTCAAATATATTTCTTCCCATTCTTGTATTTCTACCCTTCCAGGACTCAGACTAGATGTATGCTATGCTTTCTCATGAAGCCTACTTATCTCCTAACTTCCTATTTTCCTTCCCTTTGAGCATCTTTGTTGAATTCTAAATAATCTCTCTAGATATACATAATACTTTCTGTGATTTTATTTTTTACTTCTGAATTCCTGGTTTGTTTCTCAGATTTACTTTATTGTTTTACATTTTATCACTTGCCTATTTTGTAGCTTCATATTTCTATTTTCTTAAACTTTCCTGTAGAATTAACCTTCTAATCCACTTCTGATCATTAGTATATCTTGGTGCTTCAGGATCTAATTTTGCTGGTTGATTTTACTACTGACTCTTGTTCATAGTAGCTTATTTCCTCTTCTCTTTTGAAATGTCGAATTATTAGATCATGTTTTCCTTCTGGCCTGCACCTAAGAATATTGTGTTGAACTGCAGATGAGGATGTATCCTTTCAAAGACAATTTGTTGTTAACCTATCTTAACTTACCTTTCATAGTTTTCATCCCTTTATTTGTCTGCATTATTCTCTCCAAAATTTCCTTGGGTCTATTTTCTAATTTACTAACACTTTTTTTCAACTATTTACTCTGCTCTCTAAACCACCCATTGCTTATTTTTAATTAATGACTATTAATTTTCATTTATAGAAATCATCATTGTTTCAAATATTTTGATGTACTGTTTTCACATTGCCTAGGTTTTTTATTTTGTTTCAATTATATTTTATTCTCTTATTTCTCTTTTAATAACATATTAGTACATATTTGTTGTAGATATAAATCCACACACTTAGAAGGCACTCTTGAAATGTTGCTGTCTTTGTCAATGTGGTGAATCTTATCCTATAAGTATTTAAGAAACCATGGGAAAGAAAAATTAAATAATAACTATGGAATTACCTTTTCTATTAAATACTACCTCTATCATTTAGAGCAGGGGTGTCAAACTCATTTTCACTGTGGGTCACATCAGCCTTGGGGTTGCCTTCAAAGTGCCGAATATAATTTTAGGACTGTATAAATGTAACTGCTCCTTAACAGTTAAGGAGTTGAAATTACATTTGGCCCTTTGAAAGCAACCACAAGGCTAATATGGCTGCTGGTGAAAATGAGTTTGACACCCCTGATTTAGAGTTTTGACAAATGTTACATCAGAAAAATGAACTAATTTATAATACCTTATTCTCTCATCAGCCAAAAAACATTCAAAATCTTCTCTATTTCTTGGCCAATTTCTAAATATGGGGCAGTGGGATTACTGAAGCTTTGACTGACCGAGCCGGATGTTGGAATTTCTGCAGTCATGCATGGATGCGGCTTTGCCATTGCTCCGATGGCAGCTGTTGTGCAGTGTTAACTGCTTCAGATTCTAATGACAGCCCTAACTACTTCTGTATATTTTAAGAATGAAGTCTCTTATTTCATTCATGGCACTATACATTGGTGCAAATATAAAAAATGTTTCTTCATCCTGCTGAATAATAATTACTCCCCTTTTTACCTGAAACTTAAAAAATTATACCTCCCTGTTCCAAAAAACTTGGATCATTTTTTATAGTGGAATCTGAACAGTTTCTGCAATGGACCTGTTTTATTTTCTAGGTGCTCAAGACTTTAAATTGTGTGTTCATTATCTGTTATATCTTCTCCTTCACTGCTGAGGCTTACTGAATGGCCTCCATTAAATTTTTATTGGTGCCCCTGGTAATTTAGTATTGAGCTGTATTACAGCTATTCCCTTTTTGATGTCAGCTATTTTAAAGTCCATATCACCATTTTAATCTTCAGTCCTCATTAATTCTGTCAACAAATGATAATATATTCTTTTATCCTTCTCGGGGTAAATCACATATGTGATTTTTGTCAATCACATAGTCACACCTGCAACAGCAAATGGAGTTGGAACCCCACCCCTGCATTTTATGAATTCTAAACTTCCACTATAGGTCAATGCTTCAGACTTGCACTATCTAATAATATAATTATTAGTCATGTATGGATATTTAAATTCAATTCAGACATAAATATATTAAATTAAAAATTCAGTTTCTGGGATACGCTAGCTACATTTTAAGAGTGCAGGAGACACATGTGGCTGATGGCTGGCATATTGGACAATGCAGATAGATGTAGAATATTTTAATCACCACAGAGAGCTCCACTGGAGAGCACTGCTGTGCAGAAGACTCATTTCATTCAAGGACCTCAACCATGACTCTCACAGTGAAAGCAAAATTTTTCTGAATAACAGCCTATAAAACATTATCTGTTAGCACACCATGTTCACGTTCTCTTCTATTTATGCAAATGACTTTATCAATTTTATCTGTTATATAACTAGAAACCTCACACTGAAACATAAAACTTGTACCTTTTATCCCATTTATAGCTATTGTAAAAAAATTGGACTTCACGATAAATTTTAATGAGTCCAATGTGACCAAACATAGTGCTTGCAATTGTCCTCATTAAAATAGTACTGATGCATGAAGAATTTTAAACATATCAACCTTACAATTTACAGTCCTAAGTGCAGCCATATCTCAACCATCACACCTTTTTGTAGCCATTCAAGCTAATACTTCAAAAGCTCCTGAAAATGGTATTGAAGGATTCTATTCATATGGAATGACCTGTAAGAAATTTTTCTTCAGGATCCAATATTATTTTGTTGATAGCTTTGTCTCTGGAAATTCTAAAATGTCCAAAATTAAAACAAAATAATTTTTCCAAAGTGAGTATACAATAGTATGTATATTCTCACAGTCTCTTATAAAGCATTACTGACTTAGCTGCTTGGCAGCACCAGTTTCCTTCACTCACTGCTGTATGGCCTAAATTATTTCTCGCATAGACATCACTGACACATTGAGGTTGTGATAGGAATCCTGATAAACCACAATTTTTCAGACACTTCCAACATAACAATCTGACTTTTTGATGCTTTGGCATCCATCAAATTTAAAGTGTGGGAAAATATTTTTTACATATGTATATTAAGTTAACACATTCTCTATCAGTCATTTCTAATTGTAACACCACAATACTGATTCCAAAAAATATCCCATAACAAGAGGGCTACAAGAGCGCCATTATTCGTTAGGACACCAGGTTCGTTAACATCATCTGCTGCCAAAAATTACAAAGGTACTGTGTATTGTAAAGCCAGTGGACCAGAAAGAGATGTTTAATTGAACCATCTATTTTCATTGGTAACCTTTTTTTAAACAGAAAAACCAACCTCACTTCTGAGAGAGTATGTGGGTATTCCACCTGCTGTCAGCTTTCTGCCTATTGTGAACCACCAAAGGCATGAACAGAGAGTGTGAAGATTTTGTTTCACCATTCGCTGTGACCATCACTGTAGTGTCATCTGACAGCACTACAATAGAACTATCCACAAATCTAGCCAGTTTTCCAGAGAATACTTGTTTCTTCTGGCCCAATTTCACAGCCCATCTCTAGATGTTACCCCTACTTTCTGCTGCACTGGTACCTCCATAAGTGGATATACAGGAGGTCACTCCAGCAGGCAGAGGATTGGTCCCAGGTGGGAAGAGTCACAGGGATGTCCCTAAATCAACTTAAGTATAATGTTTAAGGTATTTTGAATTTTTCTTATATTTCTAGCTTTTGTGGTAAAATTTCTCCTATTTTTTTGATAACACTCTCTCACAGTGGTTTATTTGTTTATGTGTGTGTGTGTGTGCACGTGTGTGTGAGAGAGAGAGAGAGAGAAATTTGAAGTATGGACATGTTCATACACTAGGGTTTTAATAAGTCCTATACCCATTCTTAATATTAATTTCCTTCTGGTTTCTAAACTTCTATTGGAACCACTTCTACTGTTACTTAAGTTGCTGAGTGTGAAACCATCACTATCTCCATGCTTGATTTTAATCACAAATTGTGTTCAAGTTTGTAGCACATAAGGGATTAAAAAGAAAGAATGGAAGGAAGGGGAGAAACAGGGAGGTTGGGAGGAAAGAAAAGACTTGATCAGTTTCTTCATAGGACAAATACAACCTTACTGAGAGGTACTCTTAATGTGAAGACTGTGTAATCAAAGTAGTGCCTCTCCCCTGGAAATTAAGGATCTATCTAATAATAGTCACTGATTTTTCTCACTAATGATTAATAATCACTCTAATAGGTACTAGATTTCTCTTGGATACAGGTAGAGGCAATAAGGGTTATTTTTAGAGGTTATGGGCTTTAAAGAATAAGTTAGTTCTCACTCCTCAGCTCACCTTCATCTCAGGTCCTATCTCTTTTCCCCTTGTGACAAGTAAAACTCTAGCTCCTTGCTTCCTAAACCCTACAAGTTACATTGGTATCAGCATCTGTTTATTGCTTTGCTTTGATTTCTCTGTCTCTGTGTCTCTTTCTCTTTTTCCCACCTGTCTCTCTGGAGGTCAATTCTGTATTTATTTTAGCTTTTAAATTTTACTAATATTTTTCTAAAATGATTAATTACTTAGTATATGATGTTTTGTGAAAAAATTAACATTGATTATATTTTTATTTATACAGCACAAGGTTTTCAGAATTCATTGATATTAGGGGGAAAGGAAAGATCAGTTTAAAAAATCAAGCATTGAGAAGCATCATAATTTACTATTCAGTTGCATTTATTTGTTTGTAATAGAGCCTTTTTCTTCAATGAATAATAAAAACAGGCATCATATCAATCATTTTAGAATTTAATGCTTTGAGCTTCCGCGAGAGCTGATCTGGATTATAATTATTTTCAAATAATCAATTAGGCCGCCATTTTGTTCTAAAGTGCTTTTTCAGGTTTTCTACTTGTTTCCCCATTATTTCTCATGTTTCTTTATCATATTACCTTTTTCAATTATGAATCTTGTCACCTTTTGTGGGTATAATTCACTGTTAAATGGACCTAACAGTTCTTAAAATCATGCCTGTTTTTAACACTAGGCTTATCTTTGACCAACGTCTTATGTCAGAAAGCAAGGTGAAGGTGGGAGAACTGTGGTAGCAAGAGGTAACCCAACCTGTTTCTTCCACATGGATACACACCCATCGCATACACGTGCACTCGCTCACAATAGCAGAACATAAAGGGGGCCTGCTTGCTTCAATTTCAGGTTTCCTATTCATTTCACTCAAAGACAAGAAAAAACTTAATAAAAGCAATAAAAAATTAAAACATTTACCACCACAGGCAACTATAAGTCATCAAATAGCTGCCTCTCATGTGTGTTCAGGGCCTATTCCCCATCTATAAAATCAGTTATACAACTGAAGAATAAATGGGAACCATGATGTTACAGAACAGACTCTGTGGGGGCGGGGGGGCAGACAAGATACTGTTATTGAATGGATCCCCCCTCTCCCAGGGTCCCCCTATACTAGGTTCGCCTTGCCCTCTACCAGGAAATTATGGCTGTTAATGCCAGAGTTTGGTGAAAAGGAAAGGAACTATTTATTCAAAAGTTATAGTAATTAAAAATAAAATAATTAAAAGTAAAAAAAAAGTTATACAGACTTAGAGTAATGACTTAATGTCTTTGTTAAAATCCCAAAGTCCCTCAAAACACCTACAAGCACACAGTCCTTCCTTCCCCCCTTTGCCCAGTCAGGGATATCGTATCTGAAGAAAAAAAATAGAAGTCCGTGGCTCAGCTAGCCCCTGGTTCTTCCCAGTAATCTACGCTTGGCTGGCAGGCCTCCCTCGGTTCCCAGCACCATCAGCTGTGTCACCAGGATCTCCGGTTCTTAATCCAGACCCGTGTAGCACCTTCTTGTGGCCTGCCAGCAAGAGTCCTTTCACCCCTTTCCTTCCCGCAATGTCTCTCCTGCATTCTTCCAGATGAAACTGGAAAAAAAATCCTGGCATTCATGCTGCCTGTCACATACTGAACTCAATAAGCAGAGACAGGGATTGGGTCTTTTTGGTGCTTTATTCAGATGGCTCATGATCTGAGAAGATGATGGGTTCATACCCTAACAGACCTTCTTAAATTCCACTTTAAAATGGCCCTTTCTATAAGGAGAACAAAGTGTAGGTAAGGGGTTTGGAATTCAAGGAAAAGTTAATTGATTGAGAAAACTGCAGTATTCTCACCCTGGGTGGTGGTCTTTGGCTGTGTCCTGGGCGGTGGTCATCTCACTCTGGAGTACGATGGCTCAGATACCATCTTGAATTGCTTGCAGTCCTCCTGAGACACAGAGGTGGAACTGCTTATGGTCTGCTGGAATCAGGGTGGGTCATACCTTCAGTTCCTGGAACAGTAGCTCTTACATACATTGATTACTAAGCTTATTAGCTATTACTTAAACTAAAATTTTCTAACTCTGGAGTCCCCTATCACAAACTGCTAAGAGAAAGCTCTGCATCACTGCTATATCTTGCTTTCCTGCTTCATAAGCCACACGGCAAAGGGAGCCCCAAAACTGCATGGTTCCCCCAAAACTGCATGGTTCCACACAAAACCGTGTGGTTCCAACCAGCATGGCTGCCACGCCTGGGTTTAAATCCTGGCTCAAACCTTCCTCTGTATCCCCGTTTCCAACTCTTGCCACAATCGGCTATACCTGCCAGCATTCCCGTATTTTTCCAGCTTTTCTGAGCTGCCATAGTAAGTCCAGGCAGGCGTAGCCCTGGGGCGTGAAGCCAACCATTTCTAAGCTCTCATAAGCAGGTGCTGTAACCAGGGGGAGCTGCCTCCCAGTTACATCATGGGTCCAGCTCACTCCCATCTCCCTGGCTCAAGGTATGGCCACAGCTACTTAACATATCTATGAAACTAACCAAAAATTATAGATATGTTAAATAACCATTTTTGCAGTTATCTGTAAAACTCGAAATGCAAAATAACTCTCAATGGCCCTGCTCCATGTGCCCCATGCCCCAGTCCAGATTTGTGGGGGTGAGGGCAACCTACACTTTTAATATTTCCTGGATACCCTGAGTTCTAGACCCCATTACAAATCCTTCTTTTAGGGGGGCCTGGCTGCACCTTGTTACAATATTTCTTTAAACTGATTTCAATGTTATAAAATCATGTGTGTAGAGTTGTAGCAATTGTCTTTATATACCTTCTACCAAAGAAGGGGAGGAATCCTCTTGCTGGAATGAAGGGCAATATTTTTAATAATTTGGAAAATATTTCCTGGAAATATTTAATAATTTGGAAATATTTCAACCATTTGAGTCCATTAACTTTCTGCAGTTGAAGACTTTATCTTCAGTAATTGTTAACATACTGTCAACCTATTTTCTTGTTTTCTCACCTTCTTTTTCCCATATTTTATTATTGGAATTCTTTTTGGGGGATGGAGTGGGGAGTGTGGTTTTTAGAATTTCTTTTTATCTTACATGGGTTCTGTTTTCTCAAGCTGCATTGTTTTGGTTGACTTCTCCCCCCACAGCCTTTATAGCTTTACATCACTCATAAAACCTAGCTTCGTAAGTTGGGCAACTACTTGCTAAGGGCTTGAACTACATTAAAAATTCTCATTCATTTCTTATGTAGTGAAATTCTCCCCTCAATAGGCAGATGCAGGAGGCTGAAGAGATAAGCTTATAAATAGTCACAGTAATAAAAAGGAAAGAGGGGAATAGATGGGTGGAGAGTGCTGTGGGAACATAGCAGGCGGGCCTGTTTAGCTGTATCTCTTTAGGTTAAAGCATGAGTATGCTTATACCTAATTTTAAATTAGAGCTTTAAAATTATGCCATCATCTTTACCTAAAACTAAAAGATTTTCCTAATTCTCTCCTCCAGCTTCTTGCTGCATTAATTATTCATTGTTTTTTTTAAATGTTTGGCTCCTTTTCTCCAGTGACTCTTTCAGTGTGTAAATATGCTTAACTGTTTCTGTCCTAATAAACAAAAACAAAAAACTTCTATTAATAATTCCTCCCTCTTGTTTTCCTATTATTTCCTTCTTTCCTTCTAAATTTCTAAAATTCTTGACAGTGGTCTACATTCCTCTCTTCTCTTCCTTAACTCTCTCCTACACTCACCAGCACATTGGAATCCAGCCTCCACCCACCATCATTCTACCTAAACTTCTTTGTCAAAGGTCAACAATAATATGCTAAATGCATGTCCATTGGCATCTCCTTACCCATCCCCTGCTTGATCTCAGGAAGGATTTGATTCTGTTAAAACTTTTTCCCTTGGGTTCTGGCCCATAACTCTGGTCTACTTGGCTATGTGGGTTTTAGATATTGGGCTAAACCAGTTTATTTCCTTTGTCCAGTAGTCTCTTGAGTTCTTAGTGTTTTTCTTATTGGTTTAAATGAGCTCTGTATATATTTTTCAAACAGCTTTTAGAATTTTACACAAATTGTAAGTTTTTCTCCCATTTTGTTTGTTTATTTTAATCATAAAAATTAATTAGCAATATTAATATTAAATGTACTTAGTTTTGTTGGATAGATTTTAGGCTTCTGGCTCTTAATTTCCAAGGTGAAAGTAATTATTATTATATCATTATTTATTATAATATTTTTATGGTATCAGTTTTTGCCTATAAATATTAATCACTGAGAATTAAATTTCTCAAACCAGATAACTGCTTATTAGAAATGCTATCCTCATTATGAATTCTCACTTGGATTTAGCCTGTTTCTGAACTTCCAATTCTGTTCCATTGACCTGTCTGTCCAATCTTATATCAATACCAACATTTTTAATTTTTTAAATTTATTTCTGTAGCTTTAAAATACATTTAATAACCTGTAAGGCTAAATCTTTTTATTATTCTCCCTTTTCAGACTTCTTTGTTATTCCTAAACATCTATTTTCTTCATGTGAATGTTAGAACTCAGCTTGTCTAGTTTCAAAAATAGCTCTATTTTTTTTGATGTTATAATTATTTATGATACTCTGGGGGAAATAAAGATCTTTACACTACTGTTTTTATCTGTCCAAAAACATTGTGTGCCTTTCCACTTGTTCAAGTCCCTTTCAAACACATCAAACTCAAAACTCCAAAGTAGAAATGATTATTTCTTTGCCGCCACCACCTAAACTGCTCAATTTTCCATTTGGAGAAAATATAATGGTAAGAAATGTGTTAGAAGAAGTGAACATAAAATTGGCTGTGTACACCATAAAGCGTAAGTCCCAGGTCTAGTTGTTCTGTGATATTGACAAACTATAATTTTTTCTGTTAGAGAAAAAATTTTGGAGAAGAATCTATAGTCTCTTTTTTGGTACTCATTAATGACACTACTAACATGGAATTTCTATTTAATGACCTACTATCTTTATTTTAAATTTTTAGTTCATATGGACAAATTAACAGAAATCACTATTTGTGTAGAAATCTGTTTTTCATTTTTTCGCATTTCAGTCAAAATTAATATTCTCATAATTATTACTATTTAAAAGTTATAGAACATACTGAAAACTTATTTTTCCCCCTTAGCATCTTCTCCATATCCCAACTGCTCCAACAGCCTTTGTGTTCTCTTCCTTCTTTCTTCCATATCCCTTTTTTCCTGCCTCTTCCTTTTTCTCATTCATAATTCCTGAGAGAAGTTGTCCAAAGTCACCAGCACCCAAAGAGTGAGAGAAGCAACCAGTATGAAATGACAATTTAGGGGAAAGCATCCAGTAAGATGGAAGATAAGGAGGTCACTGAGAGCTGGGAGGAGGTGGCAGACAATGGGAAAATAAGCAGACAGTGAGAAAAAAACACTGAAGATCACACAAAAGGAGAGCAGGAAATCCAAATCTCCCAAAATGCCCATTGTGATTCAGGATGACAGTCTTCCCACACCTCCACCCCCCAAAAGACCCACATCCTCTAGAGGCCCACCAGCAACAGAGTGATCAGCAGCCCCAACTCCACCAGCAGGCCAGTCCTTCCTGTCAAGTCCCTAGCACAGTGGGAGGCAGAGTACGCTGAAGCCCATAACAGAATCCTAGGCAGTGCCAGCCCAAGTAAGAGCACGAGAAATCCATCCTTGACAGGCCAACCAGGATCTGGAAGACAGCAGAGAACCCAATGATGTGATCAGCCATCCTTTGGGTCCTGATGGGTAACAAGGTTTCAAACAGTGCCCGATAAATGTGAGCAAGAAAGGATGACAGCACTGCCACTGTCATTGCCTCCTAGGTCGTCCACCACGGTTGCATTCCCATAGCAGACAGCTGGACTTGAGCAGAGGAAAGAATCTGATTTACCTGCACTGTGATCTCCTTTGCTCCACCACTGTGACCTTGAACCTCATGTACTGTGACCTCCCTTTTCCCCTCTCCCCTTCCCATTGTTATTGGTATGTCCACAAGGTCTGTTCCAAGTCAATGAAAAGGGAAAGGGTTGGGGTTAGGGGGCTTAAGAGTAGAGAGTCAAACAGTGCCACTTGGCCACTTGGGATAAAGTTAGTGTCAGCCATAACAGTTTATCATGCTCATTAACTTGGGATTTCAAAACAAATGAGAACTCTCATGTACCCACCCCCGAGTGCATGTCTTCATCACTTAAAAGCAAGTTACATTTGAAAAATATCCTTTCTTTTTTTTCCTTACTATTTTTGTTTGTAAAAATATCTGATTTGCAATGAAAAGTGTGTATGGGAGGGGTTTTAGCACTTTAATGAATCTTCTTTATAAGAAAGGGTAGTTTGGTAGTCTACTTAAAAATGTTTCTGGGAAATTCACTAGAAAGTGAATTTAACCAGTAGGCTTTCAGTGAGCACAGCTTCTGTATTCCTACTATTGCCCAGAAAAGGGACAGGGCTTATAGCCCCCAGGACAGATGAACACCCCATGCTAAGTCCCAGGGCATCATGGACCTGCCTGGAGATGGGGCTAGTTTTATAGGCTCAGAGACCCTGGGGAGGGTGCCAACCCCACCTCTAGTATTTTGGCAGGAAGAGAAAGTGAATAGATTTTTCCTTCCCATTCCCCTCAGGGTGGTTCCCTACCAGCCAGGTTTGCTACTTCTAGAAGAGAGCGGGGAGTGAAACGGCACTCCTAAGATTAGAAGTAAGGGATATGAGACTTGCTCACTATGTTGCTGTCAGCATAAGGAAAACCAGGAAAGAGTCTGGCTCCAGGACTCAGCTTCTAGCCTAGTGTGGTCAGAAGGTGTCTGTGGAGTGCCATCTCTGTTGATGGCATTAGCTTACTAACTATAGCTGGTACATTTCCTTTGTGAAATCACTACCTTGGAAGTAGATCATTCTAAATAGGTATGGGGAAAGACAAACTATGCATTGCAAAGATTGGTGATGACAGACTGGTTCTGCATAGGCCTAGGCTACCCTTCACCCTTTTTCCAGAGTGAGGGCCTGGAATGAAGGCAGTTTCCCCTCTGTCCCTGGAGCCTAGAGACTTGCTTTGGCTCCTTGAGGTGGAACAATCTAAGAAGGCAGCTGCCCAGAGCTGCTGTGTGTGTGTGTGTGCAATCCCGTTCCTCTCAGGTTTGCTTTGGTCTTTTCTGTTGTGCTGTGCCTTATCCCTTAGCCAGCTAGACAGCCTCCCCACTCAGTGGATGAGTTTGGAGTGGTTGGTGTGACGTTTTTGTAATTTGGGCAGCTTGTAGTGCCCAATGTGACAAACTAGGTTTGGGGGGCTCACTCCACCTTTGGTTTACCTGGCTCTCAGCCTTGCCCTGTGGGAATGTAGGCCAGGCTCAGCAAGCCATGTCTCACAACATCTTCCCCTTAGAAAGAAGGGTCAGCTGGCAGTTGAATCAGCAACTAGTCCATAGTGCAGTCTTATAACTGTGTGAAGCCAGGAAATTGCCTACGAGTGGTGCTGGAGCAGAGCTTTAGTCAGTATGAACCTACAGGGTGTTAAGTGTTGACCAGAGACTGGGGGAATTACCCCAAGGAGTGGGCAAGGGAGAAGGTTGGCTGCTGTTTTGATAGTTCCACTGCCCTGTCCAAGTTTCCTCATTCTAAATGTATAGTGTCCATCCTTCATGTAATAGTGGTTTCTGGCCCAAAACAAGACTGTCCTTTCCATTGGAGAAGGGTACAGAGGTAGACCAGGTGGAAAGACCAGAAGTGCTAATTGCCCAGACACTGGGGCAACGTGTCCTTGGGCCTCTCTCCCCTTCCCCTAGTGGAGCCAGAGGGAAGACTGGCTGATGGGTATCTGTGATTGAGGATAAAGTAGGGACTGGTGCTCCCACTTCCCTTTGGCTAAAGATGGAGTTTGGTCCTCTGTGTGCCTGTCACCACCCACTAGCAGTTATATCCTTGGCTTCCCAGATGGAGAGGTAGCAGGCAAATTTTTTATTTTTAAAGAAATGAAAACAGGAAACTATTGTGTTACAGGAGGGGAGGTGGGAGAAGAGTTTGGATTTTGTGTGTGTGTGCTTGTTGTTGTTTTTGATATTTGTCTGTAACTCTCCTTAAATACTTAAATTTTTTTTTAAGTAAGCTGCAGGCTTTGACTTGAAAAACCCCAGGAGAGGGCTGGGAAGAAACTTGAGGCCATGCCCCTTTATCTGCCTTCATGGTGCTGTCCCCTTCCCCCACCTCTTCCCTGACTGCATGAGCCAGGCCTCAGACCTTCCAGCTAATTGCTTCCCATGAATCATTACTCTGTTTTCAGCCTATAACCAAAGGAGCTGGTGATCTGGGCCTGGTGACCAACCCTTCTCAGCCCACTGTATCAGGGTACTCCCCACCTGCAGGCTGGAGGTAACGTCCTATCTGCTACCATCAGCCCCTTCCAGGGCCCACTGCCCATGCCCCCAACCATGTCCAGCCCAGCCATACCCTGCTCTGCCCCATCTGGGGATGCTCTGCTCAGGGATGGGCAGTAGGGCTGCCTCAGCCTCCCTGATAAGCAGAGAATCCGGGGTCCTGTTTCCTGGCCATGTGATTCCAAGGGTGCACACAGACCCCTTGGGTGTCTGAACAGACGGGAAAGGGAGGGAGGGCCTCACCCCTGCAGACCTGCTCTGCTGGTCTAGCAAGCAGCTGCCAACCTCGCCCCGCACTGTGGGCTCCTGAATCAGCATATTAAGCATTTTACAAATTATATATTAAATATATGTTTTAAACTTGTCAAAAATAATAATTCATAATATGATGTCTGAGATCTTAAATTCTATGGCCATTGCCATTCTCCCTAGTGCCATCATAGATCATCTTGCTCTAGACACTCTGTTCTTTCAGTTTTTAAATTTACCAGAGTCCTCTTTGCCTCCAAGCCTTTGCATGCGTTGAATACCCAATTGTCTTCCCACCTCTTCAGTTTGCTAACTCTCAGTCAGTATTTAACCTTCAGCTTACTTAAATAATGCCCCCAGCGAAGCCTTTCTAGACGTCTCAGATAGTTTGGTAGCCTTGTCATACAGTCACATTCCATACTGTGCTTTCCATTAATGAGGCTTGTTTAGCTTTGTCAGAGTGGGCCAAGAGTAGCTTTTATGCTTGGGATAGGTTAAGCTCACTAGTAAAATATGGCTTTTGGAAACTTTACTCAGCTCTGCAAATATTGAATGTATCTCAGCTCTATTCACTGGAACTTGAATGTTTCCCAGTCACAAGTGAGCTCTGGGAATTTTTCAGCTTATAGGTCTCTTACTATTTTTGCTCAGACTTATTGATTTTCACCCACAGATTCAAGGAAATCTTTTATGCAGCTTTCTGGAGCTCAATCTCTTAAGAGTTCCCCTTTCTCCTATACTTTTCCTACCAGATTCTAGCCATTCAGCCTCCCAAAACTCTGATTGGTCCCTCCAGCTCAGCATGATCACCCTGCTTTTCTTGGGTACTCCTCTCCTACACTGTAGTGCAAAATATGTTTCTAGACATAAACCAGGATTATCATAGGGCTCCCCTAGTTTGTTGCCCTTATCTCAGGGTCCACAATCTTGTGTTATGTATTGTTCAATGGCTTAAAACAATTGTTTTCTACATTTTACTAGTATTTATTTATGGCAAGACAGAAAATCTGGTTCCAGTTCCTCTGTCTTAATTGAAAGCAGGTCTCCATAATTGTATTTAAATCTTAGTTTGAAGAAAATAGGGAAGAAAAATGAATGTAGAAAGCAAGTATAAGGCTATTATAACAATCAGTAAGAAATGACCTTGGATGGTATTAATAGATACAATTAGAAGTAGATCACTTGAAGATAGATATATAGGGGCAGATTAACGGGAGTTAGGGACTAAGGAGGAGAGCAGTCTCAAAGAAGACTCCCAGTCTTTTGGAGTAAACAGCTAGGCAGAAGTTAGATCCATATGCTTAAACGAGGAATAAGAGAATAGAGAAAGTTAAAAGGAATAAGATCAGAAGCTCAGTGTGAGATAGCTATGAAATATCCAGGTAGACAGGCTTTTGTAAGGCAGAGGCAGTGTCAGGATAGAGACACAAATTATCTGTAAGATAATTATCTGTAACTATCTGTAAGACAAAAGATCCATGAGGCAGAAGGAGCCAGGGTCTCTGAATGAATGTATAGAAGACTGTAATGTGAGAAAGATATTAACTTTTATTGAGTTAAACCATTAAAATCAGAGTTTTATGTGCTCTAACAGCTATCATTATTTTAACCTATCAGGAGAGAATAAGATAACCTAGAGATACAGTAGAGAGAGAAGTAAGCCAAGACTTCTATTATTTTATACTCAGATAGAAGAGAAATAGCCCCAAAATATATGGATTAATAGTTGACATAGAGATAAGAGTAAAAGTGAAAAAAGCAATATTATTGCAATCAAGAAAAAAAGGCATTTCAAGAGAGAGGGAATAGTTAATTGAGCCAGAAGTTGATAAAGCTCAAGAAAAACTAAAATATTACCCATAGGAATTAACAACATGAAAGGAACCATTAGTTTTAGCAAGAACTAATTCTGGGGAAAATGAATGAGGTATAAGTGTATGCGAAAATGTAGGAGAAAAACAAGGGTTAAAAATGATCCATGGCTTGGGAAGGGTTTGCTTTGTTCAGTTTATGTTAAATGTGGGGCAAATATCGTTCCCAACTTAAAACAAAATGTTAATGCTGAAGGAAAAGTATAATAATGAGGGCAAGGTAGAAGAAACAGAAAAGCTAGATGGTAATGGATGAGATGAGGGCCTAGACTGAGGATGTGATCCATGTGTGTGTAGAGGTATTAGTCTTTGATAGGAACAGAGCGATGCACTTCCTTAACTAACAGGAGATGGAAGACAGAATAGGTGCAGCCAGAATTACATTTGGAAATACAGGGAGAGAAACTGTGCTGCTGCACAATGTGCCTTTTATGTCCTCTTTGAAAGTTTTCCACTGAGGGTTGGGGGTATAAGGGTGGAGAAAGGTCAGATATTTAAGGACAGTGGAAAAAGAATGGATTAGTATAGTTGAAGAACAAGCTAACTTGGAAAATGGGATCAGGTGTCTGGCACACCTGGAATACATTTGAGTTGAATGATTATAAATTTATAGTGAAATCCATTTACCCTGTTTTGGATTTCTCTTGCAGCGCTCTAGCTCTCACCTAAGGCATAAAGAAATGACATAGTTGGGTTCATCCTACTTTGGAATTTTGCCAAACAAGGGGAAGTGAAGGTAGGATATTGACAGTGAGAAACTTAAAATGATGAATTGTAGACACTAAGAGTATAGGGAGGGAAGTGGAGGGAAGAGATGTCTGACAGATGGGAAATAAGTATGGACATAAATGGATTGGAAATCTCAACAGTGTTGAAGCAAAATCCTGATACAATTAGTTGGATAAAGAGGTTAAAAATATTAATTGTGATTTAAGAGCAGATTATTAAAAGGATGTTTTTGGAAGGTAAGAGGCTTTAGAGGTAGAAAATTTCATGGTTTATGTGGAGTGTGTAGTAACTGGAATAGAAATGAAAATCATCAGAGAAGAGGAGTGTATTAGTTTTGGTAGGAATACTCCCTATACTCACGGAGTCACACTAATACCAGGGTTATGTTCAGGAAATGCAAATACTGTGGGAGCCTGTAAAATAGTCTGTGAGCTTCCTTCAAATAGCCTTAATCAATGTAAATGTCTGGTGCTTCTTTGTCTCCATGAAGGTAGAAATAATGTCTATTTTGGTTATTGTTCTATCTCCAGGATCTAGCACGGTTCCTGACACATAAAAGGGGCTTGATAAATGTTTACATATGAATAAATGTATAAATAAATAACTGAATAAAAGGTGATCTGGTAGCTACCTCCCAAGATGACTCCCAATGAACTTTGGCTCCTAGTATTCACATCCTTTTGTAGTCAAGTCCTATACTGTACCAGACTTAGTCTGCATGACCCAGTTAACTATTCCCTCTCTCTTGAAATGCTTTTTTCTCTTGATTGCAGTAGGCTACTGTAGAAGTGAAGGTGTGGCTTATAAAACCTGCAGCCTTCATCTTTGATCACTTGCACTGGTAGAAACTATGTCATGAGCAGCACGTGATGAGGAATTAAAGCTTCTTGACAAGAAAGGTGCAAATGAACTTGGAAGTAGATCCTCCAGCTCCACTGAGTCTTCAGCCAACAGCTTGACTGCAAGCTTATGAGAGACCCTGAGCCAGAACCACCTAGCAAAGCCACTCTTGGATTCTTAATCACCACAAACTATGTGAGATAATTATATTAGTTGTTTGAAGCTTTTAAATTTTAAGGTGATTTGTTATGCAACAATAAATTGCTAGTATAGATGGTAAGCTATTTTTACAGAAAATGTCAGAACTTTACTCTTACTCCATCAAGGAGGGTTACTCCAGCTTATGCCATTCTTTCTGCCCTTACTTTTGATTGATATTTTCCATTAAGAGGCATTTTTTCAGCCTGTAAATGTGGCAAAGAAACAGATCTAAACAGTTGCTCTCTAGTCTCAGGGGATCATTTACATTTTCCTTCTTCTTTGCATCGAATCATGAACAATGTCTCTCCCCTTTATAGCATAATAATTTTAAGAGTCTGGTATTTCTATTTTAGTAGTGAAACTATCACATGAGTACAAATTTTATATTTAAAGGTATAAAATACCACTAAATTATGGTAAATTGACTTTTTTATTTTGTGAGATATTGCGTTAGGGTGATACAGAAGCCATAACAATTTGAAGCTGCAATGATTGCCCAACCCACACTGATTTATCACCATATTTGGCGTGTTCTCACAAGCGAAATCAAGTCAGTGCAGTAAGACATAATGACACAAGCCAGAAAGTGCACGTTCAGCATAGGATGACTCCACCAAAGCTTAGTTTTGTTCTTCCCATTTCTCATTCTATGTAATTAAAACTTCAATAATAACAAATACAAAATAAATTAGAAACTTTACTTTAGGGATAATTAATACTGACTATAATTCAATTCCTGTTCAAGTCAAATATTGTTTTTAATTCATCTCATTACTTAAAAAATGAGGCATTACATGATAAAACCTATTATATTAAAGATAGTTTAAACGTTTATTATATTTTTCAGAAAAAGCAGTATAATGAATTGAAAGGAAGATAGCATGTTATCTTGCAGGTATGCATGTCTATTTTCCATGGATAATTTAAATAATAATTCTAGAATAAAAATTTCAATGAATATCATATTGACACAGTTACTTGACAACTTCACAAATACATTTTTAATATAACTATTTCATAAAAGTATGATCTTACCATATGAGGTTTCTCTTCTGTATAAAAATGGTAAGATATAACAACTAAATTTTTAGGTAATATGTTGTTTCCCCTACATATGTAATAAAGGTGCATAATGTTTATCTTATATCTTACTTAAGGTTAATATGTTAAAGCACATGGACTTATCTTAATTTATGAGATTGAGTGAATACTGCAGGATTATTACATTTTTGCCAAATGTCTCATATTTATGAAAGATATAAATATAAAAATTATAACTGATACAAAATGGTCTAACACATATCTCATTTTATGTAGTATTACTTATGTCATAGTAATATATTATGATCTAGTTTACATTTGTTTATATAATAACTGGATGACATTAAATTCTTCAGTTATATTTGACTCATAAGAGGGATTACTTTGAAGAATAATTAGCATTGTGAAATTTGCACTAAAATCATTTCAACACATTTAAACTTGTTCTTGGTTTACCCACAATGTAGGTATGCATCATTGTACTTTTCATCTCCCCTCTCCTGAATTACAGCTTCAAAAATCAACACATCAGAAAGGAAATAGATGGCCCATAATTTTAAATCAAAAATCCATTTCCATAAAAAAAGAGAGCACATTCCTAGGTATATCCAACAATCACTTCTGAAAATATGTTCAATGAGAGCATCAGGAGAATTGTAGCTGAAGAGTAATCTCAGTGCTTATGTGTTTGCATGTTTGCATTAAAGACTTCAGCATTTCCACACAATATGGACAGAGAGCAGAAATGCAACAGATACATGCATATGCAATGGATATTTCAATTCTGGATTTTTAGTATAATATTTTAAAAGTCAATGCATCCCTTTATGCCCTAAATTAGTTCTGGTGTCTCCAGATTCAGGGACCTAAACTTATTTACAGGACCTTGGACATCATTGTACCATTAAATTTTGAACACATACCAGCAAAGAACTCTCTGGAGTTCTCTTACTATCCTACAGTTGTAAAGTATTTCCCCAAGGCTTGCTCTTAGCCCAGAATCTTGTATTCAGCACTATTTATTCAGAAATCCCCAATTTTGCAGAAGCAAACAAAATATGTTCTTTATGTTCCACATTTTTAGTCATCATGGAAATTCAAATTAATACTACAATGTAATCAATGTCATGTCACTATATACCTAACAAAGCAGGAGAAGGGAGAGACACAGATACAGAAAAAATATATGAATGAGTAAATCATAAGGTCTCCACTTAATGAATATCACAAAGTGAATGTGCATTCACCAGTACTAACAACCATCCAGATCAAGTAATGGAGTATGACAATCTTGGAAGGTTCTCATGATGCTTCCCTCCAAAGATAGACACTACTCTTGTTTCTTAAACTATTCTTTGTTTTCCCTATCTTAAGAAATTGGCTCACACATTTTGGAAGCTGGCAAGTCCAAAATGTGTAAGGCAAGCTGGTAGGCTAGAACCTCAGGCAGGATTTGATGCTGCTTTCTTGAGGCCTAATTCTTCTTTTCTGGGAAATCTCAGTTTTTACTTTTAAGGTATGCAACTTGTTGGATGTGTTTCATGTCATTATTAAGAATAATCTCTTTTACTTAAAATTAATTGATTGTAGATATTAATTGCATCCATAAAATACCTTCACAGCAAAGACAGATTAGTGTTTAATTAAATAGTGGAAATACCACATAAATTAACCATTCCATTGCCATTACAACTAGTGTTTTATGAACATTCTGTCCATATCTTTTGAGAAACATGTGTATGCAATAGGGGAAATTAATACCAATCATACAGAAATAAAATGATTATAAAAGGGTACCGCTAACATGTATTCCAATTAATTATTTAGACTAGATGACTAGATGGATCTCTGGAAAGTACAAACTATAGAAATTGACTCAAGTAAAATAGAATACCTGAATAGATCTTTAAGTAGTTTCCTGTGACTACTATAAAATAATACCACAAATTTAGTATTAAAACAATAGAAATTTATTTTCTCTGAGTTCTCAAAGTCAGAAATGCAAAATTAATGTCACTGGGCCAAAATAAAAGAGTCAGCAAGACTGAATTCCCTCCACAGGCTCTAGAGGAGAATATGCTTTTACCTCCTCAGGTTCTGGTGGATGCAAGTATTCCTTGGCTTCTGGCTGCATTCTGCTGATTTACAAGGCCAACATGATCAGATCTATCCCTGTTCTGTCTTCAAAATGCCTCCTATTTAGTGTGTATGCCTTATTTTCTTTCATCTGTCTTAAATATGCCTTTGTCTCTTCCTCTTACAAAGACTCTTGTATTTTAGTGCATTTTGGACCCAACTAGATAATTGAAAATAAATCCTCATTGCAAGATCATTAATTTAATCATATCTGCAGAGACATTGTCATATGAGGTAATGGTCACAGGTTTTCCTGATGAGACCAGGCTATTTTGAGGGCATATTCTGCCTAACACAGACTGTTATTGTGGGTGACTCAGTATTCTACATCATAAAGCATTCCACATCATAAAACATTCCTATACAATATATTACATTAATAATGGAAAATCTTCCTCAGAATGAAAGCCTAGGTACCAGTAAAACTGATGAATTCTATAAAATGGTTAAAGCAGAATTAACACTAATCCTTCAAACTCTAAAAAATTAAAAGTTCATTTCTCAACTCATTCTACCAGGCCAGAAATATGCTGAAACCACAATCAGACAAAGGCATCACAAAGAAATAGAATTATGGATTAATATATCTTGTAAATAGTGTCACAATAATCCTCAACAAAATAACAGAAAGCTGAACCAGTGACATATTAGATGGGATCAATGTAATACATTATGTTAAAAAATGACAAAAATAGTATCACCACCTCTATAGATGCAGAAAAAGAAGTAGATAAAATGCAACACACATTTCTGATAAAATCACATGCACACACATTACACAACAGACTAGGATTACAAGGGAGTGGTCACAACTTGATAGAGCATTGTATGAAGACCCCCTACTTTTTCCTTCATACTTAATGTTGAAAGACAAAGCTTTTTCCTAACAAAAGGAACAAGACAAGAATATCTGTTCTCAGTACTTCTAATCTATACTAGCCAGGGAAAATATGAAAAAAAAAAGTAAAGAAAGAAAAGAAATAAAACCCATCTAGACTGGGAGAGAAGCTATCTCTATTCACAGATAAAATAATTTTATATGGGATTTACAAATCAAAACTATTTGAACTAATAAACATGCTTAAAAACTTTGCAGAATACAAGATCAATAAAATGTGCTGCATTTCTACACAAAAGTAATAAACAACTTGAAAATTTAGAAAAACAATTTTATTTACAATAGCATTTTATTTACAATAAAATACTTAGTGATAAATTTAACAAAATAAGCTCAAGACTTGTACACTGACTACTACAAAACATTTTTTGAAAGACATTAAGGAAGGCCTAAATAAGTGGAAAGATATCCAGTGCTTTGGATTGTCAGACATTTCTTTTAAAATGAAAATAATCCTTACATTGACCTATTGATTCAATGCAATCCCTATAAAAATCACAGCCATTTGTTTGTTTGTTTGTTTGTTTGTTTGTTTGTTTTGGTGTGTGAATTGAGAAGCTGATCCTTAAACCATATTGAAATGAAAAGGACCCAGATTAGCCAACACAATCTTTTTTTTTTGAACTCTCATGTTTATTACAGCATTGTTTATAATAGCCAAGATATAAAAACAACCTATGCCCATATATGAATGAATACAGAAAATGTGATACATTTAATGGAATATTATCCACTCATAAAAAATAAAATCTTGTCATTTGAGAAAACTTGAGGACATTGCCAACACAATCTTAAAAGGAACAAAATGAGAGGGCTCACACTTTCAGATTTCTACTTTCGTTGCAGATCTACAGTACTGCAGACAGTGTGGTATTGCATAAGCATTAACATGTAGGTGACTAGGATTAACTGAGAGAATTCGAATAAGCTCATAATTATGGTCAGCTGATTTAGACAAGTTTGTCAAGGTACTTCAACAGCAAAGAAGTGATATCTACAACAAATGGTGCTGAGACAACTGTTTCTCCACATACTAAATAATGATAGTTGAGCCCTATATTATACCCATATGCAAAAATAAACTCAAAGTGATCACAGAGATAAGTGTCAGAGCTAAAATAATAAAACTCTCCTAAGAAAATGTAGAAGTATATCTCTTTTATGAAATGGCTACTTAGCTATGACATCAAAATCACAAATAAAAACAGAAAAATTACACTGATTTCACTTCATAAAGTTTAAAACTTTTGTGCCTCCAAGGATATCTCTATAAGTTAAAAACTTAACACAGGAGTAAAATTTTAAAATCATATATCTGATAATGAATTTGTATCCAGAACATATTAAGGATAATAAATAAGAAAATAAATAACACAACTAAAAATGCACAAATAATATTAATAGACATTTCTGTAAAGAATATATACAATGTTCTATAAGCACATAAAAAGATGCTCAATACTATTTGATATTAGAGAAACTCAAATCAAACCCACAATGAGATACCATGGCATATTTACTAGAGTGGCTAAAATTAAATTTTTAAATAATAGTGTTGACAAGAATTTGTATAAATAAGCCAAAGCGGGGTAGGATCAAGGGTGGGAAGTAAGGATGGCTGGGGTTGGGGGGGAGTGGAGGGGGAAACATGGAGACAACTGTACTTGAACAACAATAAAAAAAAGAACTCTCC
The DNA here is from genome assembly GCF_022682495.2 of Desmodus rotundus. Lineage (NCBI taxonomy): Eukaryota > Metazoa > Chordata > Mammalia > Chiroptera > Phyllostomidae > Desmodus > Desmodus rotundus. The sequence continues at coordinate 69,024,096 of NC_071392.1, forward strand.
TACAATGAATGGTACTGGGATTGCAAAATGGTGAGGACAGGTTAGAAAACAGTTTGATAGTGTCTGAAAATGTTACATATGCATATGCATATACTCAAGAAAATTAAAAACATATGCCCACATTAAAACTTATACAGAAGTTTTCCTAGCAGCATTATTCATATTAATAAAAAATTAGAAATAACCTAAATGCCAATTAAATGACTAATGGATAAACAAATGTGGAATAGTCATACAATTGAATGTAATTTAGCAATAAAGAGGATGAACATTGAAAACATGTTAAGCAAAAGGAGCCAGACACATTTAAAAGGCCACATACTTAATAGTTCTATTTATATAAAATCACCTAAAGAGGCAAATACATAGAGACATAAGGTATTTGTGTTTCCCAGGGACTGGGAGGTAGAGTGGGGAGTGGCTGTGGATGGGTTTCTTTCAGGGTGATAAAAAGTTCCAAATAAGGGTGATGGTTGCATCATTATGCAAATATACTAATAACCACTGAATTTGAATACAAATTTTAGCAGGGATAAGTTTATGATCTGTATATTATGTCTAAATAAAGCTGTTATTTTATAAATAGATTAGTGTGAAGAATATGATCTTTCACAATTAGGATTTATAAATAAGTTAATTTAAAAAAGGACAGTCCTCCTAGTATTAAGAAACTTTTGTTATAACCTTGTCAATACTTTTTAAAAATTCTGTTTGACAAAACTGATGGGTGAAAGTACTATTTCAATGTTGATTTAATTTGCATTATTAGTGAAGTTTAGCATCTTTTGGTATGTTTTGGGTTTTCTCTTTAAACTGTTGCTTCAAACCCTTTGTCCAATTTTTTCTCTTGGATTGTTGATTTCTAAAGTAGTTTAACTGAGTTCTAAAAACCAAATGATGACATATTTTATTCTAATAAACTGATCAGTACACTGACATAGTCTCAGTTTCCCAGGTAGCAGCTTTTGAGAACAATTTCAAAAAACAAAATTTAGAAATGCATTTTTGATGTCATGAACACATACATGTAAAAGGCAGTAGATCTGGCTGCCAGTTATGTTTCCTTAAAATTATTATTGAATTTTCCTCATGTATGTGAACACAACCCTAAGTTTTTAAACTGGTCTCAGGGTCATTAAAAGATCTTTTACCCAGTTTGCTATTGGAAATTTCTGAAGGAAAATTATACTTTAGACAGATTTATGTATGCCTCATCAGAAAAATTTGACAAAATCTAGGGATATGGAAAACATACATATCTTATGATACAGCAGCAATTGCCCTCCTAGGTTGAAGAGGTAAGAAGCATATTTTTAAAAGTACAAAAACATCCAATGCACAAATATCTGTATTAGTAAAAAATTAGAAATATGTTATGTATATTTTTTAAATGAACTACCACACAGCAGCCAAAATAAATTCTCTAGAACAGTAAGTATTAACATGGTTGAATCTCAAAAGTTGACTGAATAAAATCAAGGTACATACAGAACAATATGTAAATAAATAAATTAATTAATTAATTAATAATAAAATAAAAAATAAAAAAGGACAGTCGATTTTTTCAAGTTGTTTATTTTTTGTTATTGAGTCATGTGAGTTCCTTATATATTTGAGTATCAACCCCTTGTTGGATATATCATTTGTGAATATATTCTCCCATTCAGTGTGTTATCTTTTTGTTTTGTATTAGTCAGAATTGCTATTATCAACAGTTAATGAATAGCATGCTTTGGCGGGGATGTGGAGAAAAAGGAACACTTGTGCAATGTTGGTGGGACTGCAAATTAGTGATCTCCACAGTATGAATCTCCAAAGTATGGAAATCATCAAAAAACTAAAAACAGATCTACCAAACAACCCAATAATTCCACTTTTAGGTATTTATCTGAAGAAAAAAAAACACTAGAATTTGAAAGGATATATGCACCCTTATAGTCAAGCAACCAAGGAGTCCATTGATAGATAAATGAATAAAGAAGATGTAACACACACACACACACACACACACACACACCACTTGCAACAACATAGATGAACATAGACAGCATTATGCTAAGTGAAATAATTCAGACAGAGAGACAAATACCATATGGTTTCACTGATATGTGGAGCCTAAAAAACAAAACAAATAAACAAAACAAAACAAAAAAACCCCAGACTCATAGAAACAGAGACCAAAGGGAATGGTTGTCGTAGGGTCAAGGGAGGGGGGATGGATGAAAACGATGAAGGGGAATATAGTCAATAATATTGTGATACATTTGCATGGTGACAGATAATTACTAGAATTAGGTATGTGATCACAATGCAAGGTATAAAAATGTCAAATCAATATGTTGTACACCTGAAAGTTTGATAATATTGTATATCAATTATACTTGAATTTAAAAAAAGAAAAGTACTGTATACCAACTATGCTTAATTTTTTAAGTAGTTCATTGACTATTAGGGTGAGATTTATAATAATCACAATGAATTTTTAATGCTTAGTTTATTCATATCCATTATTATTTGTTATTTTTATTTTTATTTTTTATTATGATTTTTTAAAGAAAATCTTTATGTCCTTTCTGAGATTTTTAAAACCACGTTTGTAACAAAACTGAACACCAGAAAAATATCAACAGGTTTATATTTTCAACAAAATTGATATTCAACAAGTTGACATCTCAACAGAAATGAATTTTGAATGGAACCAAACAGGGAACAATAAAAATAAAAATCAAAGCTACAACAGAATGGCCATCATTTTTCTTGCACAGAAAATTGAGTCACCATATTTCACATCTTTAAAACTAATGTTAAATATTTCAACCATATTTTTAATTAGAGAAGATCAATAAGCTAAAAAATGCAGTGGCAGATATTTATTAAAAATCACCAAGCACCAATTTTTCTTCCTCTGGCATCATTAAGTTTATAAGTTAGCTGTGTTAGCATTGCTTTAAAAATCAGCTTATAGTTTTTGGATCCACTCTTTTGCTGATGGGCACTTAGGTTGCTTCCAGTACTTGGCTATTGTAAATTGTGCTGCTATGAACATTGGGGTGCATAGGTTCTTTTGGATTGGTGTCTCAGGGCTCTTAGGGTATAATCCCAGCAGCGGAATTGCTGGGTCAAAGGGTAGTCCCATTTTTAGTTTTCTGAGGAAATTCCATACTGTTTTCCACAGTGGCCTCACCAGTCTGCATTCCCATGGTCCAAAAACTATGGTATATTTACACAGTGGAATTCTATGCAACAGAGAGAAAGAAGGAGCTTATACCCTTTGCAACAGCATGGATGGAACTAGAAAGTATTATGCTAAGTGAAATAAGCTAGACGGTGAGGGACAAATACCATATGATCTCACCTTTAACTGGAACATAATCAACAGAAGAAAAAAGGAAACAAAATATAACCAGAGACATGGAAGTTAAGAACAATCTAACAATAGCCAGGGGACAGTGGGGTGAGGGGATTACAGGAACTACTATAAAGGACACATGGACAAAATCAAGGGGGAGGGTGGAGGTGGGGAAGGGAGGTGGGTTCAGCTGGGGTGGGGTGGAGGGATAGGGAGAAAAGGCATACAACTGTAATTGAATAACAATAAAAATTTTTTAAAAATCAGCTTATAGGGCTTACAGTCAAAGCAGAACAGTAGGCAAACACTGTACTTGCCTGTTCCCATAATCACTTCAAAATTACAACCAAACTACAGAACCATCATCATTGAGAACTACCTAAAGTCTAGCTTAACAGAAGTTCTATAACTAATTATATACAGGAGAAGCCAACTGGAGAATGGTAGGAGAGGCACAGACAGGGAAAGGGCTGTGCGCACACCCATGTGTAGTGGCTGAAAATCAAGAGGGATACCTTGGCTGTGGAGGTCCTCCATGAAGAGTGAGGAGTGCCAGCCTCACACTAGGCTCCCCAGCTCAGGATTCTGGTGCCAGGAAGAGAAGGTCCCATAAGTTCTAGCTGTGAAAATCAGCAGAGATTGTGGGTGATGATGGGCTGCTAGACTCCCCGGAGCTCCTCCTTAAGGTCAGGTGCATGAACTTATTTACTGATGATCTTACCCTCTCTGAGCTCCAGTGCTAGGGTGGCAGCATGAGAGGCACTAGAATTATACTGGGAAAAACTAAATTGTCTGGCTTCAGAGAGAGTAGCTGGAGGAGTAGCTTTCTCACAGACAGAAGTGCTGGAAGAGGCTATTGCTGAACCTTCACCCTGAAAGCACAAGCAGATGCTATATCTGAGACTCCATCAACTTAACACTCTTCACCCAGCCCTGCTGATCCCATGAAACCCCACACCACCCAACTTGTGGGCTCCCCATACCACTTCCAGTGGCTTTTCCATACAAACAGCCTGTCTTGGCTCATGATGCAGACTTTCCAAAAATTTCTCGAAGGTTCACAAATCCCAAATAAGCAGCATTTGGCCTCAGCATGCCCTACAGGTCTTATTAAGTCACCTTAAGTCTGGAACTAGCAGCAGGAAGCCTTACTTCACAGCTTAGCCTCTACCAGGGACCTATAAGCCCAGCAAAAGTGGCAACAGTCTACAGATTACTTTGTAATTTATACCAGGTGGCCCCAGGTAAGGCATAAGCATCAGCTCTTGGTCTGTACCTCCCAAGAGGCCCCAGAACCAACACATCCAGTGGCCAGCTTCAGACCACACCACAGCACCACCCAGCCACCTCCACCAACAATACATGAAGGACAGACACTACAGACACCAGAGACCCACTAAAGCTTGGTAGGGTCAGCCCCTGCACAACAGTTCTTCCACTGTAGTCATGGACAGTCTTCAAAGCCAATCAGCCTCAGGGTTAAATCACTCCCATTAACATGCCAACCTCAATCAGGGAAAGCACACACAACCAACACAAGGGACACACATGATGCAAGCAGCTCAGGTGACCAGGGATACTGTGCCCCACCAGACACCTATGATATTAGGCCACTCTACCAAGACCAGGAGATGTAACAGCTCCAAGTATATATAATATATAGGAATAAACACAGGGGAGCAGCCAACGTGAAGAGACAAAGACACATGTCCCAAATAAAAGAACATAACAAAACTCCAGAAAAAGAACTTAAAATATGGAGGCAAGCAATCTACAAGATGTAGAGTTCAAAACATTGTTATAAGGATTTTCTTTTTTAACTTTAATTATATTTTATTGATCATGCTATTACATCTGTCCTCATTTGTCATCCTTTGTCACCCTCCACCCAGCAGCCACCACTCCCTCAGGCAATCCCCCTACCATTGTTCATGTCCATGGGTCATGTGTATTAGTTCTTTGGCTATTCCATTTCCTATACTGTACTTTACATCCCCATGGCTATTCTGTAACTACCTACTTGTAATTCCTACTCCCTTTACCTCTTCACCCATTCTGCCATACCCCCCTCCCATTTGGTAACCATCAAAACATTCTCCATATCCATGATTCTGTTTCTGTTCTTCTTGTTTGCTTAGTTTGTTTTAAAGATTCATTTGTTGATAGATATGCATTTTCTTTTGACATTTCACTGTTCATAGTTTTGATCTCCTTTTTCTTAAATAAGTCCCTTTAACATTTCATATAATTGTTTGGTGATGATGAACTCCTTTAGCTTTTTCTTGTCTGGGAAGCTCTTTATTGACCCTAAATGATATCTTTACTGGGTAGAGCAATCTTGGCTGTATGCCCCTGCTTTTCATCACTCAGAATATTTCTTGCCAATCCTTTCTAGCCTGCAAAGTTTCTTTTGAGAAATCAGCTGACAGCCTTATAGGTACTCCCCTGAAGGAAACTAACTTATTTTCTCTTGCTGTTTTTGAAAGTCTCTCTTTATCTTTAACCATTGGCATTTTAATTATGATGTGTCTTAGAGAGGGCCTCTTTGCACCCATCTTATTTGGGATTCTGTGTGCTTCCTGAACTTCCATGTCTATTTCCTTCACCAAATTAGGGAATCTTTCTTTCATTATTCTTTAAAGTAGATTTTCAATTTCTTACTCTTTTTCTTCTCCTTCTGGCACCCCTATGATGTGAATGTTGGACCTCTTAAAGTTGTCCCAGAGGCTGCTTATACTATCCTCAGTTTTTTGGATTCTTTTTTCTTCTTGATGTTTTGGTTTGTTGTTTTTTGCTTCCTTATGTTCCAAATCATTGATTTGATTCTTGGCTTCATCCACTCTACTGTTGTTTCCCTGTAAATTATTCTTTATTTCAATTAGTGTATCCTTCGTTTCTGACTGGATTTTTTCTTTGCTGCTGAGGTCCTCACTAAGTTCCTTGAGCACCCTTATAAACAGTGTTTAGAACTCCATATCTGATAGATTGCTTATCTCCATTTTGTTTAGCTCTTTTTCTAGAGTTTTCATCTGTTCTTTCATTTTGGACATGATTATATATCTCCTCATTTGGCAGCCTCCCTTTGTTTCTATGTACTAGGTAGAGCTGCTTTGACTCCGTGTCTTGGTCATGTGACCTAATGTAGTAGGTGTCTTGTAGGGTCCAGTGGCACAGCCTCCCCTTTCACCAAGGCTGGGTACTCAAGGTGCACCCTTCGTATGCGCTGAGTGCACCCTTTGTGTTCGCTGAATACACCCTCCTCTTGGAGCTGAGCCCTGATTGCTTTTGGCAGATCTATGAGAGGCATTTACCCAGGCCAGTCAGCTGTAAGGATTGTGACTACTGATCACCACCTTCTGCCCACTGTGGAGAATCAACTATGCAGGGACAAGATGGTGGCGCTCTGGCATGATCTGTAGATGCTCTTGCATGTGCAGCCTCGGAGGGTTTCCCTGGTGGCTCAGGGCAAGATCAGCCCCCACCTGTGTTTTGCCGTGGGCCACCCTTCCTGAGCTATAAAACAATCTGGGATGGCTGCTACTTATGCTGGGCTTGAAGATCCCTAGGTGAAACCAAGCTGAAAAAACTAGGCTGGCTGCTGCTAGTGCTGTACCTGGGGCTAACTGAGGCTAGTTGTTGCTTGTTTGAGAGGATTTAGGAAATTGGGAAGCATGAGCCAAGACCAGCCATTCATATGGAAAAGCAGCTTGAGTGGGCCCATAAGTTGGTGCAAGGTTTCATGGGATCTCCAGGGTGGAGCAAATAGTGTTAGGCAGGTTGATGGAGTCTCAGACATGGCACCAGCTTGATGGCTGTGTGAGGTGAGCATTTAGAAAAGAGACAATGGCCTCTGCTCACACTGAGACCAGACACTTCAGTTCCTCCTTGTGTACCATTGGTGCTTTTCAACCTCCTACCCCACTGCTGGAGCTCAGAAGGAGTGAATCTGAGTTGGTGAGTCCATGTGTGGATTCTTTAAGAGGAAATGCTTGGAGCACCAGAGTTTCTTCCACCAACTCAATCCTGTTTGTATTTTCAGCCAGAGGTTGTGGGAACTTGTCTTCCTGGCACTGGAACCCTGGGTTGGGAGGCCTAGTGTTGGACTGGGGCTTCTCACTCCCAAGATATTCCTCTCAAATTCTTATCCACCACATGTGGATGTGGGACCAGACTGTCCTGTGTCTGCACCCCTCCTACCAGTCTGGATGGATGTAGTTTCTTTAATTCCATACTTGTCAGACTTCCATGCAAATCAATTTCTGATGGTTCTGAGTGATGGTTATTCTATATTTTAGTTGCAATTTTGATGTGGTTGTGGGAGAAGGTGATCCATGTCTACCTGCACTGCCATCTTGACTGGAAGTCCAAGAATTATCTATTATCTCAACTAAGAGATAAGAAATATAAAAATGGAGACAGAAAACATAAAAAAGAACCAGTCAGAAGTGACAAATTCAACAACTGAAATGAAGAATATATTAGAGGGAATCAGTAGTTTGTTTGATGGAGATGAGAATCACATCAGTGATTTGGAAGATAAGATATCAGAAAGCACTCAATCAGAAGAGCAAACAGAAAATGGAATTAAAAAAATAAAGATAGTTTAAGAGGCCCCTGGGACAGCAACAGGCATACCAACATTCACTTCATAGGTGTCAGAAAAAGAGGAGGGAGAGCAATACATTGAAAGCCTCTTTAAAAAAATAATGAAAAACTCTCTTAATCTGGTGAATAAAATAGACATACAAATCCAGGAAGCACAGGGATTTTCAAAGAACATGAACACTGAAAGGCCTACACCAAGACACATCATAATTAAAGTGCTAATGGTTAAAGACAAAGAGAGAATCTTAGAAGTAGCAAGAGAAAAGCAGTTAATCACACCTACAGGGAGCTCCCATAAGACTGTCAGCTAACTTATCAACAGAAACATTTCACAGCAGAAGGGACTGGCACAAAAGATTGAAAGTAATGAAAAGCAAGGACTTAAAACCAAGATTACTCTATCCAGCAAGGCTATTATTTAGAATTGAAGGAAAGATAAAGAGCTTCCAAGACAAAAGAAAACTAAAAGTGTTCATCACTACAAAACATTATCACAAGAAATGTTAGAGATGTTTTTAACAAGAAAAAAAGAACAATAATATGAATAATGAAATGTAAAAAACTACATACCTATTAACTATTACTTTAAATGTAAATGGATTAAATGTTCCAATCAAAAGACATAGGGTGGCTGAATGGATAACAAAATAAGACCGTTACATATGCTGCCTACAGGAGACTTACATCAGATCAAAAGACACACAGATTGATAGTAAAGAAATTTTTAAAAATCATAAAAATGAAAACTAACAAACACAAAAAAGCTAGGCAGCAATACTTATACCAGACAAAATAGATTTTACAACAAAGGGTCTAACAGGAGAAAAAAAGGACCCAGCTATACTTCTCGGTATTTATCTGAAGAAATGCCAAACACTCAAAAAGACTTATGAATCTATAAGTTCATTGCAGCTTTGCTTATAATAGCCAAGAGATGGAAGCAACCTAAGTGTCTGTCAGTAGATAAATGGATTTAAAAAGGTGGTGCACATATATAATGGAATATAACTCAGCCATAAGAAAGAATGGAATTTTGCTCTCTGACAAACAACATGGATGGACCTAGAGGATATACGTATTTCAGAAATAAAAAGAGAAATGCCATATGATTTCACTTATATGTGGAATCTAAAAACAAAAAATAAATAAACAGAATGAAAACAAACTCATAGATTTAGAAAATATTTTGGTGGCTGCCAGAAGGGAGGGGTGTACAAAGATGGGTTAAATGGGTGAAAGGATTAGAACATATGAATAGGTAGTTACAGAATAGTCCTGGGGATGTAAAGAATAGCATAGAGCAGGGGTCTCCAACACCTGGGATGCAGACTGGTACTGGTCTCGGCCTGTTGGGGACCAGACGCAAGCAAAGCTCACCTGAGTTCCACCTCCTGTCTCCCCCCACCATCCACAGAGGGGGAGTGAAGCTCACCTGAGCTCAGTGTCTGCCCCTCTCCTCACTCTCCATCTTCCATGAAACTAGTCAGTGCTTCCAAAAGGTTGGGGACTTCTGACATAGAGAATACAGTCAATGATATTGTAATAGCTACATATGCTGTCAGTGTCAGATGGGTACTAGATTTATCGGCATGGTCACTTCATAAATTATATAAATGTTTAACCATTATGTTTACACTTGACTAATATAATATGTACATCAACTGTAATTAAAATAAAAAACATTTTAAAAATATATTATCAAGAAGCAGAACCCAATGTGCTTGATGATAAATTCAACTTTGGTGGTTAAAAGTCAATAGGAAAGAACAAACAATGGTGACATTAAGATTTTTGCTTGTTTTAAGGATCAAATGATGAAGTACCTTAAAATACTCCTGTCCATATAACAAAAATACAAAGCATCTTTAGAAGTTGTAAAGACAGGAATGCTATTTCAGTGATGGGGTCCATTGGAGTTTGTTTGAAGATGGCTCTGAGTTCTCTTATTCTTGTGTTTCCATGGTCTCTTCTCAAGGATTAAATGATTTGGGAACCTGGATATCATCTATTGTTCACAATATTCTGATTTTGATATCTTAGTGTTAATAGTTACTTAGTGATTAAGAAATTGTTTACCATCTTTGTCTTGGTTATTGTCACATGTCTTGTACTTGCTTTTGGATACTGAAAAAACTCTCATAACCTCCACAAGTCTCAGTTTAGTGAGTCTATGTCATTACCTTCATCTTTAATATCACTGTATTGCAATTATGATTTAAATTCAAGCTTACACCAAAGAGTAGCTTCTCTGTGACACCTCCTCTTAATAATTAACAAGTCATCTCTCCTTTTTTCAAATGGCTTCTCTAATGGAAATTCCACAAGAACTTCTATACCTTCTTTGAATTGCTGTGGCACTTGTTTGCACCATTTATATGTCAATTGCCAGTTGGTGACTGTAAATAAAAATTTTCTATTTGCTCATGTACTGGCCCTTACTGAAGAATATATTCACTTGTGTAATTCATATTTATTGATGATGTCCTAGACACTGTGTTAGGTGCTGGTTCTACATATTAGTAAAATATATCTCCTATTCAGAAGTTCACAGTCTTGTGGGAAAATAAACAAAATACAAATAAACAACCTATGTCTCAAATAGCTCTGTATTTCTCAAAAAGAATACACCTAATAGGTACAATAGATACATGCAGAATAGGTAAATACTTATTTGTTGTTTAAAACTGAAAGTAACCACTCTTCTATTTTGAGGTATTTTATCTCATAGTAATTATATTTTATCAGGAGCTCAATAACCCCACCAAAACTCACTGAGTTTCTTTCTTCTAAGAGAAAATAAAGCCTAAATGTATTACCTAGAAAAGGCTTATCTGGCATAAATTTCAGATAGCATGGAGAAAACCTCAAGAAGTACAGAATTTTAGTTCAGATGGTTATCTGTCACTAATACAACTCTCTTGACATGAAAATAGAGCTGTAAATCTCAAAGATTAGAGGATCTTTTAAGAATTTCAGAACCTCCTGCTACTAGTTGGAAATCTTGTAGCTTCTTCAAAAACACTAATAATATTCATCAAACATAGTGTTTAGCAGCCTATGTTTGGTTAGGTGAGCCTCAGAAGAGGAGGAGATGTGTTTCAGTCCCATCTACTGTGAAGCCTATGGTCAGATCACCTGCTTCCGCAGTGCTCCGTCATCATCTGTAAATGGAGGCAGCAAAAAACTTATCACTACACAGATGTTTGAGAGCTTCATGTGTCGTCATTGTCTCCATTTGTCTTAGAATACCAGTGACATCTCAACTGTTGCTGCAAAGAGTTGCTGCAAAGACTTTATTTTGGGTCATCTAGCACAACTCTGTCAAAATAAAGAAAAGGGATCCAGAAAACAATGATTTTCCCAAGGGCACACATTACTTTATGTTAATTCTGGGACAAGAAACCAGATATCCTTGATCCCACTCCCACGTTCTTTCATTGGGTTCTACACGATGCACAGAATTAGAAATAAAAGGTCTCTGGTTCTATGTAACTGGTTCAGGACTTCGCAAGATTGCAATTGTATCACTGCATATTGAGTTGTATCCAGAAATTCTGAAAACTAAGTGAGATACGTAACAGGTACACGTAAAACAGCAGTACCTAAAGACAAGTCTGTGGAATGAGCAGGAATAGCAGTTGGAGCTGTGTGGAGGCTGCAGTTCAAACAAGGTGAGTATGTTCTTGTTTTCAGTCACCTTGAAGGTTCCACACCAATATACAACATAAAAAATAAACGTTTGAACTATATGATATTTAATTCTGCATGTTCATGAAGTCAAAAAATGTTCCATATATCATTTATGTTGCCATTTATTTGTATCTTAATTTTAAATTTCTGTCTTTTCAAACACAAAAATGTGGTTTGACAGAGGTATATGGGAGGCTGCAGAGATAAAATAAGCTCATTTTATTCATCATAAAAATTAAGATTCAAAGAAATTCTTCATAGCTGAAAGTGTCCAAACCAACTATTTTCATTTTGTAAGTAAGGCCTCTGGAAAACTTATGCTGACAAACTCCTAATTACCCTAGTGTCCCTTACCTGTTTCAATAAGTATCATTATATATTATAGGAATTTTTCTGTGTGAAAGAGAAAGACATTTTGGCTGAACATTCCCATGCCTACACTGTAGATATTATGGTCTCAAGCTATCCTGAAGGTGTTGGGAGCCCACTTTTTCATTACGAACATTAATGGAGGACAAAATTTAATATTCTCTTTGCTTTGGATTAGCTAAATTGCATCTTCCCTTCATTAAAATGAATGGTGCATAATTGAGTCTGTAACATGTGCATCATTGGAAGCTGAATACGTTTTTGTGAATCCTATTAATGTCATGGGTTTCTAGGGAGGATCTAATGGAAAAACTCTGAGACAATGTAACCTTGAACTAATGAAGCTCATCATAAAGGAAGGATACTGACACTTGTTATCCCTACCTTGAAGGACTCTTGTGCAGCATTAAATAAATTAATAGAGGTACATGTGCATGCAGATATTTTCAATGGTATTTGTACACCATTAAAAAGAACTCTGCAGAATATACGTAAAAATCTTGATGATGTGTGTCCCTTAAAGAATTCACAGTTCTCCCATTTTAAATACTTTAATTAACAAAAATCCATATAGTAGATTAGCTATCAGAGAATTCTAAATATTGCTTCAGGCAGTACTGTTCCAACTACTTGCCTTTCTCATCTCATCAGTTTTCAGTTAAGAAACCCTAGAGATTTATTCATTAATCTATGTCCACATTTATTCAGTCAAGAAAATTATTGATCCCTTACCAAATATCAGGCACTGTTCTTCAGTGTGTTTTACAGGTAGGTTCCAGGTACAAAGCAGTGAACAAAACAGATGAATATCTCCTCTCTCTCTAGTTGGGGATGGGGAGGCAAAAATAAATAAGCAAAAATATACAGTAAATATAAACATGTAGAAAGACAAATACCATATGATCTCACTTATAAGTGGAACCTAATCAACAAAACAAACAAGCAAGCAAAGTATAACCAGAAACTCGGAAATAAAGAACAAACTGACAGAGGGGAGGGGGGAGGGACAGGAGGATAACAGGAGAAAGAAGGAAAAAGGTCCTCAAGGAACATGAATAAAGGACCCATGGACAAAGCCAAAGGGGGGAAGGATTGGGGATGGGAGATGGGGGTGGGTGGGGTAGGGGAAAGTGGTGGTGGGGAAATGGAGACAACTGTACTTGAACAACAATTTAAAAAATCAAAATTAAGTAAATGGATAAAATAATTGGTATTAGAAGAAAAAAGCAGGAAAGGAAAATAGAGATTGTTAGTGGGAAAAGGCTGAAATCTGAAATTAAGTGATCAATGAAAGCTTGATGGGGGAGAAAAAGTTTAAGAAGAAACATAAGGTGAGTGTGGGAAAGAGCAATGTGCACATCTGGGGAATGAATGTTACAAGCAGAGGGAGCAGTCAGATAGAAAGGCAATGAGGCAGGAATGTGCCTGGAATATTCAAGGAACAGAGGATGTCAGTGCATGAACAACAGAGAAAGCAAAGTGGAGAGGAAAGGAAATGAAATCAGAAAGGAAATGGAAGCTAGATTGCTAGGGCTGTGGCAGCATTTAGCGTACTTTGGTTCTTGCTTTGAGTAGGCCATTGAGAAGCTTTGAGTGATGTGATCTGACATATCTTAATAGGATCTCTCTTGGTGCCATGTTGATTAGAGATTACAGAAGAGTAAAGACAAGATCAGGAAGACCAATAATTAATTCAAATTAGTGATTTACTCAAAGATGTGCCTTCTACTCACTGAAGATGTAGAGCAGGAATTGGCAAACAATGCCCCACAAATCAAAGCTGGCTCTCAGCTTGTTTTTGAATATTTTGAGTTCATAATGGGTCTTGTATTTTGAAAGGTTGTTGAAAGAAGAGAAGGAGAAGAAGCAGCTACCAAAACTATATATGGCCCACAAAGCCTAAAATATTTAAAATCTGGAAAATGTTTTTCAACACCTTATGTCAAGTATCTGGCTAGTAGTAAGTCCTCCACAAAACTGGAAGGAGAAATACGTAAGTAAATTAGGTGCTGAAAATATTGTAAAGTGATATAGGTCAAAAAAACATTTATGGATCAACGTATCCTTGACAACCAATGCCATTTCCATTGAACTATTAAAAAACATAATCTGGCCCTGACCAGTGTTGCTCAATTGGTTGGGCATCGTTCCTAAAAGTGAAAGGTCACTGGTTTGGTTTCTGGTCAGGACTCATGCTTAGGTTGTAGTTTCGGTCCCAGTGAGGGCTTGTACAAGAGGAAACCAATCAATGTTTCTCTCACACATCAGTGTTTCTCTCCCTCTCTTTTCTCCTCCCTTCTCTCTAAAAATAAATAAATAAACCTTTATGTGTATATAGTCTGGTTCCAAAAACCATAAACCAGAAGGCATTTTCTTACATAGTAATGTCATAAATAAATGTTAGATAAAGTTGAAACAGCAACAAATAAAGTAATAACAAAACATTTTATTGACCACCATACTTTACAGAGAGATCTAATGTTCATTATCTAATTTAATCAAGTTAACTCTATGACATAAGTAGTATTTTTCTATTAGAAATTACCAAATCCAAAATATTTAGTGACTGCTCAAAAAAGGTAAAATCTTGGGTTACATCTGTTAATGCCAAAGTTGTTTCCACCCCCCAACCCCATGGCAATGTTGTACACTAACATCAACACGTACTTTCAGTTACAGAGGTCAGACTAAGGGAACATTCACTTTTGTTTGTCCTGAAATCACATCATATTTAAATAAAAGTATAGAAATACCAAAATTAATAAATAAATAAAAGCAAAGAAATTGTGGAATTCATCAACCACAGAAAGATTTTGATACATTGCTGAAAAACAGTGAGAGAGAGGGAGGGGCATAAAATAAGGAGACAAAATTATATTAGAAAAATATTCATTTAGTGAGTTCAATGACTTCCAGGGATCACTCAGTATACACGTACTTTAACTCTGTATAAATTACAATGGGTTGTTGGTAAGACAAGAAATGGAGTGAGAGTGTTCAATCACAGGTTATCAACTACGGTTTATTGTCACTACTACAAATTCCATCCAATGCTGCATGCCCTTAGGTTCATTTGATTCGACTGGAGATTGGTGCTTTGGTGCTTTAAAAATGGTCAAATTAGAAGTAATCTTGTCTGGCAGCTAAAAGTTGCTGTCATTTTAAACTATTTCATTAACTATTAAATTAACTATCTAAAGATATTTTGCCTTCACAAGTGCTATCTATATTAAATGGGGGAAAACTAAAAGTGTTTCTCTTAAGATTATCAACAAAACAGGGATGTCCACGTTCTCTATTCTTATTCAGCATAGTACTTGAAGGCCTAGCCACAGCAATCAGACCAAAGAGAGAAGAAATAAAAGAAAGTAGTAAAACTGTCATTATTTGCAGATGACATGATACTATGTACGGAGAACCCTAAAGGCTCCACCCAAAAACTACTAGAATTATAAATGAATTCAGTAAAGTAGCAGGATTCCAAATAAGTATTGAGAAATCGGTTGTATTTTATACATTAATAGTAAAATATCAGAAAGAAGAACTAAAACATAAATCCCATTTCCCATTACATAAAAACCCCCCAAATACTTAGAAATAGATTTAACCAAGGAAGTAAAAGTCCTGTGCTTGGAAAGTTATAAGACACTGAAGAATAAAAAATTAAAAAGATACAAATGAATGGAAGCATATACCATATTCATAGACAGGAAGAATTAACATAATTAAAATGTCCATACTACCTAAAGCAATCTATAGATTTAATGTAATTACTATTAAAATACCAATGGTGTTTTTCACAGAACTAGAACAAATAATCCAAAATTTATATGAAAAAACAAGAGGCCCTGAATAGCCACAGCAATCTTGAGAAAGATCAAGAAAGATAGAGGTATCATGCTACCAGATATCAAACTATACCACATAGCCATAATGATCAACACAGCATGGCACAGACATAAAAACGGACACATAGATTAATGGAAGAGAATAGAGAGCCCAGAAATAAACCCACTCCTAAATAGTCAATTAATATATGACATATATATGACTTTTGCCAAGATGGAGGCGCAGGTGGATATACTTTGCCTCCTTGCACAACCAAAAGAAAGATAATAACAAATTTAAAAACAAAACATAACCAGAACTTCCAGAAAATTGAACTGTATAGAAATCTGACAACTAAGGAGTTAAAGTAGACACATTCATCCAGACCGGTAGGAGGGGTGGAGATGGGCAGCAGGCGTGGAGAGGACTTGGGGCGATGTGGCAGCTGATGGACTGGGCAGTCCCACATATGCATGGGGATAAGCTGAGAGAAACTGGGGAGCAAGACAAACCGTGCAACCCAGGGTTCCAGTGAGGGGAAATAAAGCCTCAAAACCTCTGACTGGAAAACCCTGTGGGAGTTGCAGCAGCAGGAGAAACTTTCAGCCTCATAGGACAGTTAGTTGGGGAGACCCACAGGGTCTTAGAACTTACACAAAACCACCCACCCAGAAATCAGCACTGGAAGGGCCCAATTTGCTTGTGGGTAGCAGAAGCGGTGACTGAAAAACAGCCAAGAGCTGAGCAAGCAGCATTGTTCCTTCTCTGACCCCTCCTTCACTTATAGCACCACAATGCAGTGATGTGGGTTGCCCTGCCCTGGCAAACACCTAAGGTTCCTCCCCTTAGTAAGTAACAGGCATGCCAAGACAAAAAAATATGGCCCAAATGAAAGAACAGAGCAAACCTCCAGAAACAATACAAATATTCAATGAAGAGATAGCCAACCTATCAGATGCACAGTTCAAACCCCTGGTAATCAGGATGCTCACAGAAATGGTTGAGTATGGTAACAAAATAGAGGAAAAAGTGAAGGCTATGAAAAGTGAAATAAAGGGAGCCAACAGTGATGGGAAGGAAACCAGAACTCAAATCAACAGTTTGGACCACAAGGAAGAAATAAACATTCAACTAGAACACAATGAAGAAATAAGAATTCAAAATGAGGAGAGGCTTAAGAACCTCTGGACAACTCTAAACTTTCCAACATCCAAATCATAGGGGTGCCAGAAGGAGAGGAGGAAGAGAAAGAAATTGAAAACTTATTTGAAAACATAATGAAGAAGAATTTCCCTAATCAGGCAAAAGAAATAGATTTCCAGGAAGTCCAAGAATCTCTGAGAGTCCCAAAAATCTTGGACCCAAGGAAGCACACACTAAGGTACATCATAATTACATTAGCCAAGAGTAAAGATAAGGAAAGAATCTTAAAAGCAGCAGGAGAAAAAGAGACAGTTACCTACAGAGGAGTTCCCATAAGGCTGTCAGCTGATTTCTCAAAAGAAAATTTACAGGCAAAAAGGGGCTGGAAAGAAATATTGGAAGTCATGAAAGGCAAGGACCTGCATCCAAGATATCCAGCAAAGCTATCATTTAGAATGGAAGGGCAGATAAAGTGCTTCCCAGATAATGTTCATCATCACTAAGCCCTTGTTATATGAACTGTTAAAGGTACTTATCTAAGAAAAAGATGAAGATCAAATATATGGACAGTAAAATGACAACAAAGTAACAACTGTCAACTGCTGAACCTAAAAAAATAAAAACAACAAAAATGAACTAAGCAAACCACTAGAACAGGAACAGGTTCACAGTAATAGAGATCACATGGAGGGTTATCAGCAGGGAGGGGAGAAATGGAGGGGGAGTGTACAAGGAATAAGAAGCACAAACAGTAGGTACAAAATAGACAGGGGGAGGTTAAGAACAGTATGGGAAATGGAGAAGCCAAAGAACTTGTATGTATGACCCATGGACATGAACTAAAGTGGGGGAATGATGGTGGAGGGTGGGTACAGGGCAGAGAGGAATAAAGGGGAGAAATAAAGAGGCCAACGGTAACAGCATAATCAATAAAATATATTAAAATATATGACAAAGGAGGCAAGATGATACAATGAGGTTAACATAGTTTATTCAATAAATGCTGTTGAAAAATTAGACCAGAGATAAGCAAAAAAATAAACTAGAGCACCTTCTTATGCCATATACAAGAATAAACTCAAAATGGATTAAAGACAAATGTAACACTTGAAACCATATAACTCATAGAAGAAAATATAGGCAGTAAAATCTCTGACATTTTTCTTAGAAATATGTTTTCTGATGTATCTCCTTAGCCAAGGGAATCAAAATAAATAATAAATAAGTGGGACTATATCAGACTAAAAAGGTTTTGAACAGCAAAGGAAACCATAAACAAAATGCAAAAACAACCTTTGGAATGGAAGAAGACATTCACCAATGATACATTGTATAAGGAGTTAATACATAAAATTTATAAAGAACTCATACAACTCAACACCAAAAAAGCAACCAATCCAATAAAAATGGGCAGAAGACCTGAAGAAGACATGAAGATTGTCAATATACATATGAAAAGATGCTCAAAGTCACTATTTGTCAAAGAAATGAAAATTAAATCCACAATGAGAGATCACCTCACACCTGTCAGAATGGGAAGAAAAGGGAACCCTCATGCAATGTTGGTGGGATTACAGGTTGGTGCAACCACTATGGATAAAGCATGGAGTTTTCTCAAAACATTAAAAATTGAATGCCCATGTTGCCCAGGGATTCCACTTCTGGGTATATATCCAAAGAAACCCAAAACACTAATTTGAGAGTATATGCACTTCTGTGTTCATTGCAGCATTAAGTACAGTAGCAAAGATATGGAGGCAACCCAAGTGCCCATCAATAGACAAAGAAGAAAGGTATATACCTATGCAATGAGCTATTACTCAGCCACACAAATGAATGCAATTGTATCATTTGCAACAGCATAAATAAACCTAGATGGTATTATTCTAAATGAAATAAGTCAATCAGAGAAAGAAAAATACCATATAATTTTTTAAACACGTGGAATGTAAAGAACAAACAAAATAGAAACAGACTAATAGATACAGAGAACAGGGTGATGGTTGACAGAGGGGAGGGTATTGAGGGACTTGGTGAAAAAGTTAAAGAGGTTAAGAAGTACAAAGTGGTGGTTACAAAAGAGTGATAGGGATATAGAGTACAGCATAGGGAACAGGGTCAATAATGTTGTAATAACTATGTTTGTGGTAGGTACCAGGTAAGTACTGAAAATATCAGGGGAGCACTTTTTAAGGTATATGATTGCCTAACCTCTATGGTGTACACCTGAAATTAATTTAAAAAATAATACTAAATTTCAATGAAATTGAAAAATAAAATTTAAATTAATAAAAAATAAATCTTTGTCCTAAGTTTGTACCAGCTTGTTATTTTTGTTCAAAAAAAAAAATCAAGAGATAGTTTCTTACTGAACTGTCTTCTGAAATAATAAAAAATTATGGTTAAATGTCCTCTGGAGAGGTTCAAAGGGGCATATATTTCTTATTCTTCCAATGAAATTTAGATCTGAGCAAAACCTTTTGTGTCCTATCAACCTCAAATTTTTTGGAGATAAAAGTCCAAATTTACTTTGGCATAATATAAAAGGATTCTCATGAACACAGGGCTAAAGCTAATTTTGTAATGTGTAATTATGTCCAATACTATTTTAAATAGATTTTAATGATATGTATTTATATAAACGTATATTTATACTTTCAAATATTTTTACTGATCTATATGATTCTTGGTTCTGAAACTCCTGCATATCATATGCATGATATACAACATCAACATCAGCCCCATAAGAAAAAAAACATTTTAATGAAGTAAGCCAAATACAAACAAACAAACAAAAAACCAAAAAAAAAAAAAAAAAAAAACAAGATTCAAAGTAGGTAAAGCCATGTGCAGGGCAAAATTTTTCAAATATGTCATGTCATGCTGAAGCTCCCAGTTCCTGGACAGTACCACCTGTTGCCCCTGGTCTTGGGCACTCAAGGGTGTGTTTCTTCTCTTGTGTGTAATAATATCTAGAGCTACATTTAGGTGCTAATAATGTGTAGTGAACGTGAACCCAGTTGGAGTGCTAGTGATGATCAAATTGTTCTGCTCTTACATAATTCAATACATTGCTCCATTATTAACTTACAATAAATGATGCATTTGCTTTCTTGATGTGTATGAGAGTCCTTACTAGTCATGATTCAGGAAGTCCATAAGAAGTGTCTTCTAATCCATATGGAGTAAGACACTGGTGAATATCTTTCAGGATAGGTCACAATTTAACTAGAATATAATTTTTACATTTTATAATTTGGGTGCTTCAAACTATATTAAAGAGAAAATATGGACAGCAAGACTCAGTTAGAAATGTAGAATGGTGCTCTGCTGACAACTGGTAATTCTAGAACTAGGTCTTTTGGCATTAGAAGCCAGTATGGCTCATAATCAATTTATGAGTAAAAACCTCTTATTGGGCAATGCATGGGCTTAATATTGGTTATGAACCAGGGATAAGTATCCTAAGGACTACAGAAAAGAAGGAAGGGAAGGGAAGGGAAAGGAGGGGAAAGGGAGGGGAAGGGGAGGGTGGAAGGGAAGGGAGAAAGAAAATGATAACATATGATGAACATACCATAAGGAAAAACCACAGTCCAGAGCAGGAGCTCTGTGATCACACAAACTTGGTTTGAATCCTGAGCAAGCAGCTCCCAATTTTATGAGCTGAGTGGTTTAAGGTTTAAATGTTGTTTTACCAAGTTTCTAAAAAGAAGGGAAGAAATATGTTGCCTGCCAGAAAGGGATGTAATAGGGTGCAGCACCCAGTTATATCAGGGCTCCGTGTCTACTCTTCATTCACTTTTATATCTGGCTGGTAAGGCTGGTAGCCAGGGCAACCATGGAGAAACTTCACCTGACTCCAGGCCTCACAGAGAAGCTGGGGAGGTCCCTGGAAGAGTTGAGCTACATCTGGGCAAAATCTGGGTTGCTTCAGCACTGGCTTTCAGTAGGCTCTGGAAGGGAAGTGGCCTACTGCAGGGAAGGTGCCAAAGTGCTGCGAACCAACGGCCAGGCAAAGTAAGGTCTAGTGGGTGGAGCCTACACAGTCTGGAAGAGACCCTTCATGGAGGGCCACTAGTTGCCAAACACCAGCTACTTACAGCTGGACACCCCAGGTGTTTAGAAATCATGAAAGTCTTGGCCAGTCATTGAGACCCCACCCCTTGCCCTTTGATCTCTCTTTTCTTGAACGCTAGACTTGCACATGAACCTTTCTCTGTGACATGTCCACAAAGATATCAGAAGCTCCTGGCCTAAGTTACTTCAGTGCATACTAGAACCCCAGAAAAGAGGGAAGCAGAGGGGAGGCTCTCCCAGATTCTACTTTATTGCCAGGTTTGTTTGAGCCACCACTGGCTCTAGATGGACAATTTGCTTTGTAAGTTTTACCTGCCATTCCACTGCCACCCCTTCTGCTCTCCCTTGCTTGGTAGTCCTACATCAAGTCAGAGGACCATACCTCAGAGGTCTGTGTATATGTATGTGGGGAGGGATGTTTGAGGGTGAGGGGCAAATGAGACCAGTTGAGAAGTACAATGGACTTGAGACATTCTAGTGTGGAGTATAGAAGACTGCTGCATGTATCAACTGTGTCATTCCTGGCCAGATGGTTCACTTGGCCAACCCAAGCTCTGGGCCAATTTTCTTTGATCTTGGAACTGTCAGGATACCCTACCCATTTGTCTCAATAGGCCCAGAGTATTTATATATAGATACAAAAATAAAATCTTGTTCTTGTTAATGTGCTTCTGCTCCTGTGTCTTCGCCCTTTAACTCAGGTGTAGAAGAAATAACATATGAATGGTGAGGTGCTGAGCGAGACATAACCACATAAAAAATTTCTACATGCCGGTGACCGGAATTTGGAAGTAGCAGACTCTATGACTGTACGTGCTGGCCCCTGAGATCTTGTTTTGAGTGTAAGGGAGGACAATTCAGAAGTAAGATCCAGAGGAGGGAGAGATGCAGTGACCTTGCCTCTTCCCTCTATGCTTCTCTCTCCTCTCCCACCTCTCTGACCTCATTGGAGGCTAGATAATCTCTGATGTGTCATAGAAAACTATGCTTTATAGTTTTAGTTTTTAAAAATGCTTAAATGTTTTTTACCAGGAAACTGTGTTTTATTTTATCTTTTTATTGTTATGCAAATAAAATTGTCTCCATTTTCAACCCCTCTCCCCACCCATCCCCACCTCCCACCCTTGAACCCACCCCCTTTGGCTTTGTCCATGTGTCCTTCATACATGTTCCTTGATGCCCCCCCGATTATCCCCTATTATCCCTCTCCTTCCTTCTCTCTGATTATTATCAGATTGTTCTTTATTTCAATGTCTCTGGTTCCATTTTGCTTGCTTGTTTGTTTTGTTGATTAGGTTCCACTTATATGTGAGATCATATGGTATTTCTCCTCCATGGCTTGGCTTGTTTCACTTCGCATAATGCTCTCCAGATCCATCCATGCTGTGGTGAAGGGTAGGAGCTCCTTCTTTCTTTCTGCTGCATAGTATTGAATTGTGTAAATGTACCATAGTTTTTCGATCCATTCACTTACTGATGGGCATTTAAATGTTTTTTGTATGTGTGTCTTATTCAATTTAGACTTAGGCCAGCAATTCTCCCACTTTACCTAGAGAAGATAAATTTGGTTTACACTGCACAAACTAGGTTTCTGGGTCTGGAATAACAAAGTAAGAAAGACCTCCTGCCTGCTCTGTAATTATTGAAAATGTATATTTACTTAGAATTTATTATGTTGCTTAAAAATATCATAAAAGATCCTCTTATTTATTTTTTTTAATCTTCACCAGAGGATTTTTTTAAATTGATTTGAGAGAGAGAGAAGGAGAAAGGGAGAGAGCGAAACATCCATGTGAAAGACAAACATCAACTGGTTGCCTCCCATAAGCACTCTGGCCAGAGATTGAACGAACCCACAACATACTTATGTGACATGAAACCCACAACCTTTTTGTGCATGGGACACAATCCAACCAATTGAGCCACCCAGTCAGGATGAATAGATCCTCTTTAATAATCAGCTTGGCTCTAATCTAAACTGCTAAAATGTTAAATCATACAAGTTAAAATTGTGCCCAATTCTGGCTGACCATAGAGTTCTGCAGGGTTTCCCCTAGACTAACTAAAGGCAAAATTCCTGATTTTATGGAGCCTACATTCTAGTTGGAAGGGAGAAAAGAAATAAGAGATTCATGTAAGTTATCCGCTAGGTTAGCCAGTAACAATTGCTATGGAGAATAAAGCAGTTACATGGAGAATTGGGGAGAGAGATGGAGGGTTTTCAGTTTAAACAGTGGACTGGGTAAGCTTCACTAGAGACCAGATCCTGTGATTCAGAGACTAAGAAGAAAGGTTTCCTGAGAGAGAAGAGCCCTTTCTGACATGAGGGGCTTCTGAACCCCAGGGTTTCTGTGGGTGGAAATTGAGGGGGGCTGCTTGGGGACATGGAGTGTGTTGAAGGAAACAGGGAAACTTATGACCTAAGAGTCCTTGTTTTTGCAGATTGGGAAACTAAAAGTTAAATGACTTGGCCGAAGTCATAAATTTATTTCTGATCGAACTGGGGTTGGAATGCAACCACCCTGATCACATATTGTTGCCTCTCTCCTTTGCCTCTTCCAGAAGCCAGCCTCATGGTTCGCTTTCCATATTTGGAAAGCCCTTTGGGGTCTGTGCATAGAAAGTGGCTTAATTCCATGTTGACTTTTTTGGTGCCTGAAATAAAGGCATTTGGAATGAGGTAAGGTGGGTGAAAAAGATGGGGAGGCAAAAGAGCCATGGGGTCAAGCTTGGGAAGGAAGAAGGCCTTAGGGTCTTGAAGGAAGAGAGAGAAAGATGGATGGAAGGAAGGAAAAGAGGCTCAGAAAGCATGGCTGTGGACTCTGACATCCTCCTGCACAGTGGTCTGCCTCCCGAGGGGTGACACTGGGACTATGAGCCATGACTTCAGCCTGTAGAGAGAGAGTTGGTGTCAGGTCAGGGCTTGGTGGGGCTCCCTAGAGAACTCAGCCCCTTAACTGTCACCTCCTTGATGGTGGATTTTGGAAACAAGATGCTCAAAATCATTGAGGGGGTGAAATAGGAGCTGCAATCCCAGGGAGACCTCTCAAGACTGTATCAGGTCTTTCCCTGCAGAGGGGAGGTTGGGAGGAGCAGTGGACCTGGATGACAGTGGGGGGATAGTCAGTTACATCCTACATCCCCCACACCTTATAGCCATATGCCTTGGATACATTCTGCAAGGGGATAAGGGCCCAGAAGAACAAATGCCTATGAACTTCAAAATCTGCAGATTCTTAGGTCAATAACAGATTAAAGACACATGTGTGCCCTGGCTGCTGTACCTCAGTGGATTGAGTGCCAGCCTGCAAACCAAAGGGTCACTGGTTCGATTCCCAGTTAAGGCACATGCCTGAGTTGCAGGCCAGGTTGGGCCTCCAGTAGGTGGTGAGCAAGAGGCAACCACACATTGATGTTTCTCTCCCTCTCTTTCTCCTTTCCTTCCCCTCTCTCTAAAAATAAATAAATAAAATATTTTTTAAAAAGACACATGCGTACACACACATCTTGTTCTAAAGCATTGCTGTGACACATTGATTCATTTCACATAAAATATACCATATATAAACAATTTTTCCCCTGCTGGCCAATTACCTAATGTCTAATTGGCTAATATCAATCCATATTCATTACATTAGAGTTGGGTAGTTCCTTAAAGGCAGGGAAAGATATCTCTCATGCTTCTTAGTAACTACCTTCTCCATCCACAACCTATGGCACCTAGTACAATGTAAAAAGCACATGATTAATAAATATTTTTACTGAGTTGATGATGCAAACATTTCTTTCTCAATCTGGTACCACTGGGTTAGAAATATATTATAATTGTACTCATATTCCTAATGCTAAATATTACTTTAGACATTTTTATTCTTCAAAAAGATGTTCATGAAGATAGGCACAAAGTAACTCAACCATTACATTAAGAACACTAGCGTGAACAAAGAAAAGATATTGTTAATAGATTGTAGTCCCACTTGGTATACAACTTAGGTAGACAACATTGCCGTGTTTGGTTGTTTACACAAGAGAGCACTCAATACCTGGACACCTTTGTCCAAGGCACTAGCTCCCAGGCTCACACATGAGAAGGGACCAGCCAGCTCACCTCACTAAGAAGCCCACATGTAGCCACAGTCCTCCAGCAAGGCTCTAAAGAGTAGCACTGTCCCCTGCTTTCTTCTTTTCTCGGTGCTCCCAATCATAAACATATCCTTATTAACTCTACTTTAATGAACATCACTAAGGAAAATTAGTGATATTTAATTGAATACCATTCCACTGAATCCCATTTAATTCATTACAGGAAGAATTAAAACAAGGAGAAATTTTAATTTTTTAATATATCTATAAAGATTACACATTTTATAAATAATTATGCAGTAACTATGTCTAATTCTAAAACAGCTACCCAGTGAACACATCTGTAGATCTTAACTTCCCTTCTCCAGGGCTGCAGAGAAGCCACATTGAAGTTCTATTCTTTCCTTTTACTCCATCCAGAGGAAGAGTTCCCCAAACTTCCACCATCCTTTCTGCCCAACTTGTTATTGGCATCATTCCACAAAGAGGATACTTTTCAGACTGTAGGTCTGGGGAGGAATTAGGACAAAACAGTGAGTCTGTCTCCAGGGTCTCTTACATTTCCCCCAGTTTATACATACATTTATTTCTCTGTTCTCTGACTAGAAAAGGCCCCCTTTTAGGCATCTATTCATAATAAAATCCTATAAAAGTGAGCATCCCTTCAGCTCATAATCTAATTTGTATTAATTTATCCTCAGGAGAAAAATTTTAAAGGAGATAACTTTATGCATTCAGACTTACATGGCAACATTATTTATAATAATAAAAATTAGAGGGAATCAATGAAGATCCACAATAGAAAATGTTTTAATTATTTTGCTCTAGTCATTCAATGGAATATCATACAAACATTACATTATAGTTATAAAGTCTGGATTGTAAAGTATAAAAAATCTTCTGTCTCTGACTCAATAGGGCACTGTAGAATGAGGAACTTCCGAAAAAGCTACCAGCCCCAGGGTCACGCCACCTGTGCTGCTTTTTTTTTTTTAATTGTTGTTCAATTACAGTTGTCTGCATTTTCTCCCCACCCCTCCCCCCACTCCAGCCAAACCCACCTCCCTCCCTGTGCTGCTTTTTGTACCAGTGAAAGGTGTGGGGGTGGGGGGCACAAGTGTGACCACACTCACTTCCAAATAGGTCTCCCTCAGGGCATTTGAGGAGTGGAATTCTAACTTCACGTGAATCTGAGCAATGTAGTTTTAGCTTCCAAGCCTCTGCATCCTATAAGGGGATTGAATACATGTTGAGGGAGGCAATCCACAGCATCTGGTACTGCTGCTAGGTAATCAATAGTTGATTTCATCCAGTATTGTTGTAACTAGTAGATAGGTGGGGAGGAACCAACAAGGAACAAAGTATAGAATCAGTGACGTTTTTAGGAAGCTTAATTTCCAAAAATAGCATGTTCAGGAAAAAATATTTATTATTACTTCAATAGGAGACAGTTTAATAAAATGCTTAATAATATCTAATAATAAAATTAGATATTATTATCTAATAATATATTAGGATATATTACCAATAGATTCTAAAGGCCTATCAAATTAATGAAATCGTAAACAATAACACAGCAGCCTGGAGTTGTAGGGATCTAATGTAGGGACTAATTTAGGGATAAATAGACTGGGCCTTAGGTCTGGTTTTCTTACCAACTAGATAGATTACTTAGTAACTTAGTCATTTAAGTTGATAACTAGTCACTTATTGTAAATGAGATCTCTGAGTAATCTTAGTTTCACTGAAATACTAAAGAGAACATTTCTAAGTATCTTTCTTATTCCTAAGAACTATTAAACTTTACCATTATTATGACTATGATCACTAAACTATTGACTTATCATGTAAATTTTAGCTTATTTAGTCTTATTTTTAGAAAAAGGGGAAACTTCTTGTTCTATATATCCCATATAAGCATACTTGCTACTTTTTTTATAATAATGATAATCTTTGGAAATTGATAGAAGGTATAGGTCATTTTTATAAACTATAGAAAATTTCATTTAATTGTCTTTTCCCCCCCAAATATATTTACATTGTGCTACATTTTCTATGGTGTCTTCTAATTTCTCATTACTGATGAAACATTCTTCTTTCTTCCTCTGATAAAGAAAGGAGTTACTATTTATTAAGCAGACGCTGCATTAAGCACCATGTTTGATCATCTGACATTGCAATGAAAACCACCATTCAGCCATAAGAAGCATTAGATTATCATACCAGTTGGATTTCCACAGCAGTTTATGAAGAACATTCACAAACTTTATCTCATTTAACAATCCTAAGAATCCTGTAAGATAAATAATACTCTTCTCATTCACTGAGGAGGAAAATGAGGTATAGATGAGTAATCTGACCAAGCTCACACAGCAAGCAAATGACAGACCAGAGTCCAGATGGGTCTCTGTGTCTCAAAACCCACATCAAGTTTTAACTATAAAAATCTTGACTAGTGCGCATGGAGAAAAACCTGCACTAATCAGCCCCGCTCTGCTAGAGCGAATTCTTTCCTATTGCTCGGGGCAGGATGGCTCGGTTCCAGGCGAAGCTGCCACTTGCTCCCATTATATTACTTTCCTGCTTGACCGCCTACAAAATGTAATTATCATCACCTCAAACAGATTGAAGCTTCAATTTATGGCCATACAGCACAATTTTACATTATGTTCTTTCACTGTGATTGAATTACCTATCAGAAATTACCCTTAACTTATTTAAATTTTTGTTGAAAATGATATTGCAAAGTATTGTTGAAAGGCATATGCAAGATTTGTAGGATGGGGTAAATTCTCTTCTTCCAATATCACACTTGCAGTAAGTACCTAAGACAACAGTGATGATGAAAATGAGCTCAGGTGCTAGGCACAGAAGCTGTGGCGTTGTGTTGGATAATGATGTAATTGAAGAATATTTAGCAGTGCCATATTGCCAGGAAAAAAACAAGTGGGAGAATTGAAAAAATATGAGACCTTGGTATGCAAAAGTTAATAAAGCATTAAGTCTGTTTTCCATCATATAGAAAAAGAAACTCGTATTTGAATTTACTTCATAATAGAATAATATAAGAGAAAGAGCAATGAGAAGAAATGAAAATTATTACTTCTACACATAGATGCAGTTCCAAAGTAAGTTCCTTAAATGGAATCAGGGAGCATTAAAAAGAACGGTGGGCCCTGGTTGTGTGGTTCCATTGGCTGGAGTATCATCCTGTACAGCACAAGGTTGCGTGTGAGTTTGATTCTTGGTCAGGGCACAAACCTAGTTTGTGGGTTTGATTCCCAGTCGGGGCACTAAGGGAAGGCAATTGATCGACGTTTCTCTCTCACGTCGATGTTTTCCTCTCTCTTTCTAAAAAAAAAAAAAATCAATAAACATATCCTTAGTCAGGTGAGGATTGGGGAAAAAAAGAAGAAAATGTGGTATTTACAGAGTTGTAAATCATGTAAATCATTCATTAGGACACCATTCAGCCTTGACTCCTCAGAATTTATGATGTGTGAGCATGAGTGGGTTTTCAAGGAACTAGTTTTAAAGTTGTTTTAAGATATTAAATATTTTTTAAAGTAAGTAAAGAAAAATGAAATGCTTCAAAATATAGTAAGTGTGATCTATGTGATTTGCTTGATGGTCTTATATAAGAATTTTTCCTATAGGTCCTAACTCAGTACTGCCATTCTTCATTACATAGAACCATATGTTATGAAACGTACCTAATCATGTCTTCATTTAGAAGACATGTGCATTCTTGGCACCGAATAATTAGCATTTGAAGCCCTGCATATGTTTGTGGGAGCACGTAAACAAAAATGTTTATACTAATATGTTTAAGGACATGAATATACATAATCAAAAGGCATAGATAAAATAGATTCAACAAAATAATTATTATCAACTGATTGATCACTCAGAACAACTCTATAATTTAACTTTGGGAAAAAAACTTCTTTGGAAATAAATAATAGCCAGTTCAATATATAATAGGCTATTGAGTGAGATTTTAGCTAAGGCTCAAAGCCAAAAATTAAATGCCACATTCTAAACAGAGTCACCAAAAAAAAAATTGGGAAGAGACCTTTGATGCAATATTTTCTAAGAAGCAAAAAAAAAAAACGACTCTGAAAGCACCAACTGAGGAAAGGTGGAGAGTGCTCTGCTCTCTAAGAAGTGCTGTGTTTGTGTTGAGATGGTTTTCTTACTTTGTCCCACAATTCTTTTGTCCCAAAGCCAGGTGATTAGAATGGGAGGATGATTCCAAGTGTATCATTCAAAAAAGATGTTGTGGCACCATCCCAAATAAAGATATTAATTCTGGTAGAATGTATATACACATACATTTATCATTATTCCTTATAGAAGCCCTACTTAAACAATATTTTTGTTTAGGAATATTTTTTGTTTTGTTAGGAAGACTTTTTAAATAATGATAACACAAGAACAAAGAAAACAGGAGAAAAAATAATCACAAATGAAGAGCAAAATCAGAATTTGACCATTGGATTAATGTTAATGGATCTCCAGGCCCTGAGAGTGATGGGTCCTGAACTGGCAGTGGAAAAAGCCAATAAGCAACCCAATGTGCACTGCTGATCCCCCAAAATGCACCAGGTGGAAGCTTCAGGTGCTTTTGTAAGTAAAGGGAAGATGGTTTTAAAAATGGTAGATTGACAGTGACCAAAGGAGAGAAGGGATTATAGGGGAAAAGGGTGAAAGGTTTGCAAGAACAACTATAAAGGACACATGGACAATAAAAACGGGGGTGGGGGGGTGGTGAGGAGGGTGGAAACAAGGGAGGGATGTGGGGAGGGCTGGGGTGGTGGGGAGGGCTGGGGGGAAAAGGCAGAAAACTGTACTCGAACAACAATAAAAAAATGTTTTTTAAAAATGGCAGATTGGTTGACAGTCTATTTAATAATAAGCTGG